>NC_051183.1:110479400-110654530 GCF_013339695.2 Rhipicephalus sanguineus
TTGCGTTCCCGCGAGGTAGTCGGCGATGTCACGTGGTCTTTCCCCTCGCTGTGGACGCGGCGCGTCGATGGCGAATCCACGCAGTCCCATCTGTCGGTACTGGCAGCGGCGGTAAGTGTGGCCAGCTTCTCCGCAATGGTAACAGAGTGGGCGGTGGTCGGGGGCGCGCCAAACGTCGGTCTTCCTCGGCGTGTATCGTTGGCCGGCTGGCGGGCGGTGTGACGTCGGTGGCGGCGGCGGTGGTGCCTGGCGGCGGAACTGTTGAGGCGGCGCGGCGTCTTGACTTGGGCGAGGAGGGGGGGCGTTGCGTCGGGCTGCAGCAGCATAGGTCACTGCTTGCAGCTGCGGTTGCGCTGACTCGGGGGTGCCCAGAGACTGCTGGATTTCCTCTCGGACGATGTCAGCGATCGACGCAACTTCAGGCTGTGGTGAGGGTAAGAGCTTGCGTAGTTCTTCCCGCACGATCGCTCGGATCGTTTCGCGCAGGTCGTCGGAGCCGACAGCATGAACAACTGGGTTGTCTTGAATCGATCGGCGATTATACTGCCGGTTGCGCATTTCCAACGTCTTCTCAATCGTCGTCGCCTCTGAGACGAACTCTTGGACTGTCGACGGTGGGTTCCGCATTAGCCCAGCGAAGAGCTCTTGCTTTACCCCTCGCATGAGCAAGCGGACTTTCTTGTCCTCGGGCATGGCTGGGTCGGCGTGTCGGAACAGTCTGCTCATCTCTTCCGCGTACAGCACCACGTTCTCGTTTGGAAGCTGCACACGGGTTTCCAGCAGAGCTTCGGCCCTCTCCTTGCGGACGACACTCGTGAATGTGGCAAGGAATCTTGTGCGAAAAATGTCCCACGTCGTGAGGCTTCGCTCTTGGTTCTCGAACCAAGTTCGGGCAGAGTCCTCCAAGGCGAAGTAGACGTGTCTTAACTTGTCTTCATCGGTCCATTCGTTAAAAATGGCGACGCGGTCGTACTTCTCCAGCCAACTTTCCGGGTCTTCAGCAGATGATCCGTGAAAGGTCGGTGGTTCCTTTGGGCGCTGTAGCAGCACGGGTGCAAGCGGCATCGTTGCTGTCATTGTCGCTGTTGTGTTGGTCATGGTCGGGGTCTTCCTGGTCTTGTCGGGTAAAGGCTGGTATTCTGGAGGTAGTCCTTGTGTCCTGCGGCTTGCTCGCTGTTCGGGGTAGGCGTCGATGTCTTCGTTGCGGCCCGGACTGGGTTCACGGCCTGACGGGGGCGACCGGAACATGAGCGAAGCAGCACCTCCACCAGATGTCACGTGGTCGTGACGTCGATGAAGACAGCAGTCGGCGTTTGCAGGATGAAACTGTTTATTTGGCCGAACTTGTGGCCGGAAAATGAGAACTAGAACTACAGCAATACACGCTGTACAAATATAGCGGCGAACAGGGCGTCGTCCGTCGATCAACTGACAAGCGGTCAATCGCGTCGGCTTTTATACAGGCGGTATCGAACTTTCCAGCAATATCGCTGGTGGCGGCGTTATCTCTAGACAAAGCTGGAACGTTCGCGTGCGGGGCGCAATCTTAACAGAACGATCTACTATAGACGTGAAGCTTCTCGAACAATGCTTCGCGGACAGCGTCGAGCGTTGATAACCGTCCCTGCCGGTCAAACCCGAATACATCAAAACAAGACAAGAAGTGGGCGTCGCAATACTATCGATAGCGGAGTCACTATCGAACTATCGATCGATGGTAAAAAATACTATCGATAGCGCTATCGATAGTAAAAATTCGATGGTACTATCGATAGTATAAAATCAACAGCACGAACTCATTGCAGAATAAACTTGGTTCCCCGCGCGTGGTACATGCATAGTGCAGCCGGAGGAGCAGGCTGAAGGGCAAGAAAGTTGACATGCTTGTGTTCTTCACCAGAGTGCTTTGCTGACACATGATCATAAAGTCAAACTTCTGTTGTAGCGGATAGGAAGGTGTTGCATGTGGTGGAACTGCGCCGCTTCAAATTTATGTTGCATTTCATGATTTCAAAATAAAAAAAAATATCGTGAACTAGGTTGGTTAACTGTAAGGCGTAACTGGTTGCTTTTGTATGTGGCTTTATTGATGGACCTATCCCGCCATTTTCACTGCGGAAATAATTTATTTCTTTCGTCAAAAACTGCTCATAAATTAAACGAAGCTGATAGTAGGCTATCACAAACATTTTGGCAAATTGGCCGGCCAGCAACAGCGTCATTATTCACACCACTGTCGATAGTAGTGTCACGTGGTTGTGACGGTGCAAAATGCTGCAGCAAGACTGGGAAATACGGAGCTCTTAATTTGCCCGAAATTGTGCCCAAAAATCCAAGCTCAGAATTCAAGCGAAACATGCTGCGCATTGATAGCGGCGAGAACTGTCGTCGGCCGTCGAGTAATCTGATCATCGGTGGAACGCTTCGTATTTTATACATCAGTCATCGAACCTTCCAGCGTTATCGCTGGTGCTCGCGTAAGCTCTCGAATAAACTTTACTATTCGCGTCCGGCGCGTAATCTTAATCATCTCAAACAATCGTGAAGCTTCTCAAACATTACGGCGCGGTCTTCGTCAAACGTTGCAGTCTTTATGGGTGAAACCCGAATACATCAAAACAAAGGAATAAACACGCGTGGCAGTAACATAACTAGTAATATTAACAAGGGTGCTACCTATTGCACTATCGATAGTTTGTCGATAGTCAATTTACCGATAGTTCTGCATCACTACAACGGAGTCAAGCGGAGTGAACCGAAGCAAGCGCGGAACTGAACGCGCGCAGCGCTCTACCCGCTTTATATTCACACTTGAAGGAGAGGAGACTAGAGGAGGAGAGTAGCACATGCGCCGCGAGAGCAGAAGCGAGAACGCAGGATAAGCGCAAGCAGGTGATAGGAGGGAAGTGGAGGGAGTAACGCGCAGCTGTCGGAGAGAGGGAAGGAGGAGAGTTGCGCATGCGTAGTGTGAGTGCGGACGCCGACGCCGCGGGACATAGACCCGAGCAAGAGATGCTTCGCATCTAAAACATATTTTGCGCTTAGCGCACACTCGGACACAGACTCACCAAAATATTATTCACCCAGGCTCAGATCGAGCCACGAGTCTGAGTGAGTCGACTCGCAAGTCAGTTTGCCAACCTATGTCCAGGAGTGACGTAGCAGCAACGTCCGCGGAAATATTTGTTAGTGAAGAGTAGCGCTATTTACTATGGCAAAACCCAGTTAACTTTTCTCTTTTGCTCCTTCCTCGCTGCTGCTGTGCTTTCGTGCAAGCGGAGCGATGATACGTTACCTGTAGGCGAAGCCTTGATATCACCGAAATGTGTCTAATGAATAGCCGTACATCATTGCTTTTTTTCCGCACATTTAATGATATTAATGAATTTAATGATATTAAATGTGCGGAAATGTGCCCCCTTGCCATCACCCTCCCTGCGTAGCTTTCAGCGCGCTCGCTAGTACGAAAGGAGGGAGAAAGCGCTTGAAGTGTGCAACAAATCCGTGCAACTCCACTTGCACTTGACCGATTCTACAAATTCTTGCGGCAGTCTATTCGTGAGGCGATAAGATCTTTTAATGAAGCCATTCGATAATTACTCGGACAAATGTCGCAGGGCCCCTTTAGGCACTTATCTGTCGCGTAATTCCGCACGTGTGCCCGATTGACAGGTGGCGCTCCACACCTGAGCATGCGCAGATGAGTTTTGTCTACCTTCTTTCACACCACTGTGCGCCCTTTCTGATGAAGTTCGGCGTTTGTGTCGTCTTGTTCCTGTCTGTGTCCGTGTTAGCACGTTCGCCCTCATTTGTGATGAATACCCACCAACTAGCTCAACCTTCCGTCGTTCTAAGATTTCGTCGACTTGAAGTTAATGCGCACCCTCATGGCGACGGCAAAAGCGTCTGGAGTGTCCATATAACGGCTGGGATTTCACGTGCCAAAACTCCAATATGATTATGAGGCACGCCATAGAGGAAGACTCGATTGCATCACCTGGGGTTATTCAATGCACACTTAACACAGCTTTTAAGAACTGCACGGTAGTTTTTGCACTGTCCCTTCACTTTAAAGGGGCCCCGCAACACCTTTTCGGCATGGCCAGAAAACGCTGCCGATCGGTAGTTGAGGCTCCTGAGAAGACCCGAGCCAAATATTGTAGCACGGCACGCGGCCTGGATTTTAGAACTCGCAAAGCATGAAATCTTTTAACGCGATAGCGTTAGAGAGCTCGTTTCGCAGAAATTCCGCCGTCGGCATCGGTGACGGCGTCGTTTGTGAGCGAAAAATCGTCTGTGACCGAAAAATCGAGAAAGATGCAAATAAAATGAACAATAAAAATCTTCGGTCTCATTGAGTATCAAACCCGGGCCGTTTGCGTGCAAGCAGGTGTCCTACCACAAAGCCACGATGTTACTTGCAACTGCTTCGGGAAAAAACACTACATAAATGGTATAGATTTCAAAACAGGAGAAAGTGCCTCAGATCAGGCTGACCGACGTTTCGATAGGGGACCTATCTTTGTCAAAGGCGCCTTGTCATCCCTGGCGTGTTAGTTTTATGGGGTTAGTGATGACGTCATGTCCAGCGGCGGCGCGTCTGTTGCTCGTACATGCAAAACTCGCAACAAAAACTACACCAACGTCTGGACCCTGTGGGCGTCCAAGATGTTCTACGTGCAAACATATACAGCCAGCCGCCAACGCAAGAAGCACAGCATCCGATCACCTTCACAATGCAACATCGAACTTCACGTGCACCTCAAACAACCTGATCTACTGCATTGAGTGTGCCACCTGTAAAAAACAGTACATAGGCGAAACTGGACAACCAATTCATGTAAGACTGAACGGCCACCGCGCAGACACAAAGCACAACTTACCAAAAGCAGTAGCCAGCCACTTCAATCAACAAGACCACAATTTCGATCAAGCCAAACTTTACATTCTACAAACAAACTTCCGGTCACCACGTGAGAGGAAATACATGGAATCGTATTTGATACAGAAATTTCAATCCCTACACCCATCAGGAATAAATCTAGCTCGTGGTAATTTGGAATCGTTGAAAGCCATAGCATGATTCCTATAATATTAAGAGACATGAAGTACGCTCAGCTTTCAAAAACCTTAACCTATTCGCAAAATAAAATCCCGACCAGCTCCCATAATACACTATCAATATTGTTTTTTAATATCTGTTAACCTTGCATGTATAAATGTGCACATACGTGTAGATATTATTCTCTTAAGATGTTTTCATTTTCTAGTGAATCCGAACCACGGTTTCCTTCCCCCTTTCCGCGCTCCAAAGGCCGCTTCTGGCCAGCATTGTCACAGCCCTCGCTTTCTCAGGAAGTTCTACGAGTCTTATTCCGATTGTTCCCCCCCGGCCGCCCCTCGTTCCTTTCAACTTTTTTTTTTTTTTTTCCCTCTTAGTTGACGGGCGCCCAATTTTTGGAAGCCACGGACGACACTGGATGCATATGCCAGCCAATTACTTCACCCATTAAGCAGGAGCTTGCTTTTCAGGCAACCCTTTCAATATCACTTAAAGTAGGCAGGCGGCATTTTAAACGTACGCCGCCCGAGTACTTTTTTTTTTTGTCGTTTGTAGCTGCCTTCCCCACCACCTTCTGCAGCTCCTTGGCGGACATTTAAACGTAAGCCGCCCGGTTTTTCTCCCCGCCTGTAGTTTCCTTCCTCACCACCTTCTGCAGCTCTTTGTGATGGCTGCACTCGCCCTCTCGCTTGGTTGTACCCCCCCCTTTTTTTTCTTTTTTTTTTTCTTTCTTTGCAGCTACCTTTAACTCTGACATGGCAGACCCGAACGTGTTTGCAAACTCTCTTGAAATGTGGCAAGGGCTACACTCCTCTGCTTTCGAGTTTCTCTCGTTCCAGGCAGAAATTACCAACAGCAACAGACGCGCCGCCGCTGGACATAACGTCATCACTAGCCCCATAAAACTAACACGCCAGGGATGGCAAGGCGCCTTTGACAAAGATAGGGCCCCTACCGAAACGTCGGCCAGCCTGATCTGAGGCACTTTCTCCTGTTTTGAAATCTATAACGTGTATCCATCCGTCGGCTCCCTTCTTGATCTTGGACTACATAAATGGTATGTAGTGGAAGGAGTCTCATTAACGCATTTTGTTGGGCAGGTGTTATGACGAAAATGAGACCTTTCGGCGATTTAAAGGCGCATTGGCGAGGCCATCAAACTACGTTTCTTGCGCGACAGCACACTTCGAAAAAAGCCGGGATAGTGCACCCATCACCGCTAAAAACACACACAAACTTGCAAACAGCTCCAGAAATGGACAACTATGTCCCTCTTGCGGAAAACATATCAAGCAAACAGCAAACATTAGATAATGTGCTGCCATCCGTGAGGCATTGTGAGGAACATGTCTCGACTCTAGTACAGGGAAGTGCTTTTGATCGAAAACCTGTACGATTACTATAGATACATCGCGCGCGCGCGTGTCCGTGTGCGTGTAACAACACACATTAATAAGTACGCACTTAGTGGTTGAAGTGCGCACTAGGGGCTGGATTTTGCTATCGCGTTCAACTCTTAAAGGCGAAGCTTAAGGGTCACCCAATTTTTTCTCTCTACAAATGATGCCATAAACCCATAAGTACACGGCCGTTGGGTGATTTAAGCATCGTGAACTGCATAGTTACCCTGACTGCCGCAGGATGCCGCCACGTGCCCGTGTGCGTGATCACACTGAAAGTAAGCCGCACCTTCAACGAAACAAAAAGAAAGGAGTGCTCAAGGTCTTGACACGCGCTGACGAAGGGACGCATCTTCTTCCCCCCAGTTATTCCCTTCCCTGCGTAGCTTTCAGCGCGCTCGCTAGTACGAAAGGAGAGAGAAAGGGCGTGATGCATGCGTCAGTCCATTTTTGCGGCAATCGATTCGTGAGGCAATAAGTTCTTTTAATGAAACTATTTGACGATTACTTAGAAAAGTCTAGCAGGGCCCCTGTAAGCCTAGAATATTACGATTCAAACGTTCCAACGCTCTGTGCATGTGGTTCAATTCTACACCTCTGTACTTTATATGGCTTTATTGTACCATATCGTCCGATTCTGGCCTTAAAAATTGAGCCTCTCGGTACATGTTATTCTACAGCGAATATAGATCGACAAGCGTTCCAGTCCTAGCTCACTTCAATGCCCCCCAAGAAACACAGCAAGACTTACCATAATGTACACAATCGTTTTATTCAATCGCTATTGCGCGTAGCTTCACATCGCCAGCGCCCCAGCACTGATCGAGCCTTGCGCTATGACGCAGGCTTCGATTCCGCATTGACGGCGCTGTGTACACTGTGAACTACGCCGCTCGCAGCATCGCACACTGGACGGCTGCTCACGGGGTGGGGGGGTCTCAAAGAGATGACGCATCGTACGCTTCCAGAGCACTGTACAAAACACACAACAGCAGACTGGGATAATAGGAGGATCACGTGGGGGGGGGGGGGCTGGAAAACGATTAACACTAACGGGTGCTGAGGGCAATAAATAGGCTAGTCAATAAATAGGGGCCGGGATCTATCTGGTGGGAGTGTGGGGGGAGAGGAGGAGGGTGGTCAGTGAGCCGCCTCGGGGGCGACGTAGAGGCCGATGGGAAAGTATTTGATGTGCGTCTGCCACTGGGCGCTCAGCTGGAAGAACTTGACGCCCGTCCACTCTACCCCGTCGATGGACACTGCGGCAAATGCGGGAAAAGACAGAGGGCGTAGATTAACTTGCGTGCTTTTGACACTGTTGGTGTACTTGTAACGAACCTCTATAATGAGTGGGAATATAACAAATTATTGAATATGGTAGGGTAAATCTACATGGCTGCTTGCTCACTGATATCAACGTAACGAAGAAGTAATTAGTTTCGTGAGCCACAAAACTACAAAGGTAGCATAAAAAGCAAACTAAATATTGAAAGACAATTCACAACCACATCTTCATGCTTGTGATGCGTTGCAGGTGGACACAGACCAGAAAAAATGAGGAAACAACACAGGGTCCACCTGCAGCATATCACAAGCATGAAGACGTACCAACTAGCCCCTATTGCCGCCTTATCACAACCACAAGCACACGCTTGTTTTGTTGAACAAACTTTGATCTTTTGTAATTTCACCTTCTGATGTTCCAGTCTATTTAGTTTGAAATGCCACAAGGAGACAGATAAGGATTACAGTGAACTCTCAATTGAGTGAACTTCAAGGGACCCAAGGAAATAGTTCACTCAAATGAAAGTTCACTAAACTGAATATTCACTAGAATATGGAACAGCATTGGGCACTGCAGTCATTAGAGTCAAAAGTGTGAAATGCAATTTATTTTGAAAAGGAATCTGTAATTTTAATTTGAACTGGTGCCCTTAAAGTGCAAGAAGAGACAAAGCTTTCCAGAGAGTACGTTTCTGTGCACAGCTGCCTCTGGCACATGAAGATGGCCGCACAATACCGATGATGCCGATGAGACAGACAAAAAAAGAAGGGGCGAACTGATGCGCACGTGGCTCGTTTTCGCCGATGGATGGGTGATTTAGAGACGGCTCGCATCGGCTATGCCAGTGCTGCAGTGCACAAAACTTCGTTGAATTGATTTTAAAAATGAGCCTGGGTCCGCGGATCAAGTTCGTTCAACTGAAAAATTCACTATTCTGAAATTCGTTTAACTGAAAGATTTTTGCATAGAATGCATAAGAAAATCGCTGGGGATTTTCTAAAAGTTCGTTATTCTGAAATATTCGTTAAACCGACGTTCGTACAAGTGAGAGTTTACTGTATATTGTTTATTGTGGCTTTGAAGCCTTAAATAATGCATTGCTGTGCAAGCCAGATTGGCGTTTTTTGAGCAAGCCAAATTGCTGATTTTTATCTCTACTGTAACGGCAAGTAGTGGATACCATGAACTGACTTATAGTCCCAATGCAGGCCAACCGGCTATGCCAATGGTTGCCACATATATGCTTCCCTCACTCTTTATGTCAACACTACAGTGCAGTCTTGGGATGCGAAAAGTAGAAGCAGCGCGAAAAAAACGACGACAAAAATAGGAACACACACAACAGGACTAGCGCTGAACTGCCAACTGAATGTTTATTGAAGAATCACCACTTATAGCTATGCCACCAAAAACGCCTAGTCACACAAAAAACGCCACAAAAAACCAACGATTGCGGACATGCGTATTGCAAAGTCTTGGGACCTTTGGCGCATTGGGCATCATGTTGCAGTGCGAACGAAATGTGAACGAACAGCCGATGCAAATTACAGCCTGCACCAACTCTACAGAGTTGCTTACCTCTGAGTGGTGGTTGGAGGTTGCGGCAGGAACAGATGAGTCGCTGCACCCCTTCCACTTGCTGGCAGCGTCTTGCTTCCCGCTCGCCCTCTTTCTTCTTGCCCAGACGCATGACTGCGCACGGTCATCGCAAACATAGTTCACAAGCAAGACACTCTGTCATACTTGTTGCTGGGCTAGCTGGTACATCCTTACTGGTATACACAAAACGCATACCCACGACAGAAGGGAAGAATTTTTCATATTTTGCAGCCCCTCTTTGCAGACAAGCATAAAGGACTATGTGAGATGCGTTGCACAGGAAACAATAGTTGATGGTTTCTGAAGGTGCTCTACAACTCTGCGTTCATACCTTGGGTCTTCAGCGAATAATGAAGAAGTTAGGTAATTAAACCTAATTAATGAGTTAGTTAAGGGCAAAATAAGAAAATTGGGGTAGCTTCGCACTAGCGGTGCCAAACCTGAAGGAACAGCAAAGCTAAGCGCCCTTCCTTAGAAAATGTAGGCTTAACTTGGATCGGAGAGCAAGTGCAATCGCCTGCCGAATGCCGATTGACTTCTTTCTTCATCTTTGTCTTTCATCTGTCTATCTTTCTTTCTGTGGCGCATACCCGCTTTCTGTAGCCCCCTTCTTTATTTCTCTTCACCCTCACCCTCACTTCCCTTTGCCACCTCGCAATGCATGATGCATGTATACGTTTTTTTTTTTTTTTCAAAGTAATGTCAAGCACTGGCGTGCTGGCTCTCTGATGGAACATCTGCCTGCCATGCAGATGGCCTGGGTTTGATTGCTGCTCCAAACCAAGATTTTTTTAACAAAATTGTTTCTCGTCTGACGAACCAAGAAACTATCACAAACGGGTACATGCCACAGAAATTGGGTAAATCCCACTACACACAACTTCCACTAAAGCTGAAGAAGGCCCAACAACCAATGGCTGCGAAGCGACGGTGGCGAGCCGAAGACACCGAGTGTGTACAACAATAAAATACTAGGTAACGGGAAAGGCAACAGCGGCTGTGAGAAGACCCCAAAGCAATGGAAGGCCTACGCCAACGATGACGTGCCCAAAGATCTATGAAAGCTGCAAACGCTTTGTTTCAGCACGAGTTTCTGGCTCTGGAGTTTGGACATCCGTGTCGTGTCTGTGAGTGTCTGTGGTTTAACTCGAACTTCTCTGCACTGAGAATCAATGTAGAAACAACCTAGCATCACCTAGCTAAAGCCCAGCAATGACCTGCAAGCAACCTAGAAACAATCTGCATCACCTACCTAAGACCTAGCAACAACCTAGAAGCAACCACATTAGTCTTCAGAATCGTCCAGTTTCGCTGTTTGAAGCCTTGCATGGCTTAGTGCAAGCTTCGCCAATTTTTTATGCTATGCTAGGAGCTGCTTGAGTTTTCTGGTGATGCGAACCGGCCTAACGAAAAGCTTGACATCTCCGCTGTAAAAATAGCCTGAGTAACTATAGACAAGTGCAAGTAGTATGCATTTGGTTCAATTCACTTCCGATGTGCCTTTCATTTTCAGTCTCGGCTGAAGTTACATAGGAAAACCTGTACATAGTCGGAGCAAACACGCCAAACACGCTGCCTCACACACTCATAAAATTATACTAGATAAGGGTAATCACAAAACTTTGCTAATCCTAATCTAGTAAAGATTGAAAAAAGTTATATCTCTGTCTCATCTTCTTCCTGAAGAGGTTACACATCTTGTGTAATTCCAGTAAGCAAGAAACCGAAGACCAATGGACATAGGCTAGCAACTGCATCCAGAATAGGCGCACTTGCTCCAAGCCTCTAAGTTAAAAGAGGACAAAGAGTCATACAGTATTGGAAAAAAAAGAAGAAAAAGATTGCACAGTAACACATCTATAGTCGGACATGGTGGTTGCCACCTTGTGATGGCAAAGGCGATGACGCTGGCCAGCCTAGCTATGACGATGTTGTAGCAAACATAGTATTGATTTGTATCAGATAACATCACCAGAAGAAGTTTTAGAAGAATTAAAAACAAAATAAGAGCATGCATTACAGTCAAATTAGCAAAGCTAATGGCATGCTAGGCTATTTACATTGAAATTTTTATAATATTCCTTCTCCCTTGAAACTCTTACTGTATAAAACACAAATCCTATCTAAATTACAATATGCTACACCAATGTGGGACCCTACTCACGAAAACTTAATTACTGCTTTAAAATAGTTCGAATTACAAACACTCAACAACCGTGAAACTACCATGAAATCAAACCCTTCCATCATTGTCATTGCGCAGAAAAGTGTCTTGTATATTGCTTTGTTCTATTATAAAATGTACCATCTTCCTGCACTACACGAATGCCTCATCCCTCAGTCATTTTATGTGTCCCATCATCACAAAAGTCGGATTTGTTTCATGCAATACTACAATGTGCTTCCATCAATCATTTTTGCCACATACAACATTCCCACAGACATTGTAGACATTAACTATTATAAGCAGCTCTGCAATGCAATAGCTAAAACTGCATACTGAGGTCCTCTTTAACTTAATGTCTCCTCTGCATTTTCTCCCTTTTTCTGCTTTTTTTATTGCAATAGCAATTATATATGGACACTCTTGGCTTGTTTATTCGACGTTGCCGTCCCCGTCATGTCCCGTATATGTATGTATGTGTGTGTATATATATATGTATATGTGTGTATGTGTGTGTGTGTGTGTGTGTATATATATATAGGCCACGAAGAGCAACTCTTTCAGCATGCTAACAGCGAGCTTTTATATACACCATTTACTTCAGCGTGTTTTCTTGGTCACCAGTGAGATGGCGCGAAGGGCGTGTGCTTTATAGGTCGTCGCCCCGCTCGTTGCGATGCGTGCACGCTTCCTGCCGTGCGAGGTGCACTTTGCCCTACATGGCATGGTCGCCCGCGCACACGCTTATCTCATGGGGGTGGTGGTTTGTATGCCTTATGCTTTCATCAAGACGTCCGCAATAAAGTTACAGAGCGCACGAAAGTCACTTCGCTCGCTGCAGCAGCCGCGCTTGCAACAGGAGCGTGCTGTTCAAACAGAAAGAAGTAACAACTGTGACAGTTGTTAGTAGTTTGCGCTCTTCCTGTGTATACCTGTGTGTTCCATTTCGTACGTCCTTCTTTATGTTTGGGCAGTGTGCTTTAAGTGTCGAGATGTGACACTTGACAGTTCGCACTCGTCCTGTGTGTGTTCTTTTCGTGCGTCCCACTTGAGCGACGCGCTGGAAATTTCAAGCTGGTTTCCGTTCTTCGTGTTACATTCCAGTTTGTTGCTATCGCCTTCATTGCTTCCCCGTTGTGGCGAAACTGTGACTTTTTTTCTTTGTGCTTTTACCACTACCCTTCTATAATGCGTTTGGCCCTGAGGAGTATAACACCTTCAGTGGTGTCTGTACAATTGTACACAACAACTACTGAAGTGCATCACGCACAAGGTGTTTCTTGAAATGGCTTGAAACCCAGTGGGCATATCTGCACACACTTCCCGAGTTGACAACTATCGCTGATTTAACTTCATGGTTCTGCGCATTGCTGCAGAGGATCACTTTGCTGGAGACACTACCATGTTCGACGATCGTTCGAGGTGCCGCGTTCCAGGACCAATGTCAGGAGTATTATTTTTCTTTGCTGAAAACGAACACAATAAAAAAACAAACAGGGCATGTGTTCTGAGCCTAATATTTGATTCTTTTTACGCAAGAATTGAACCTGACTGAATGCGGAATTAGATATTTAATTACATGCTAATTAGCATTACTTAGTGAAACTTGCACAAAACAACACATTACTTCACTTTCTTTCCTGGGATGTAATACCAATGCCTTGGAATTGTGTTGCATGAATTTTACACATTTTCAAACAGTCCATCATAATTTGCACCTAAAGAGGACAATAAATGAAATTAAATGAAATAAGAGCTGCAATGCTTCACTGCAAGCTAAAGTTTTCGAATCAAAATATGCTTGGAGCAGGTTGGAAATGGGATATTTTGACAGGAGATGATGTCTGTTTGACTATACACAATGCACTGCAAAGCCGGCTGCTGCTGCTGCTATTGGAAGCCTCACTGTGATCACCATAAAGGTTGGGTGCCTGTAAGATTATGAACTGATTTAATTATCTGGCGAAAGCAGATTTCATGATCAAAATAACAAAAGCTTGGTTCTATAGAAATGCAAAGGGGGCTGACTGAGACCTTCAGTCGATATCAAATTAACCGAAAAATCCAATTCAAGTGTGCAAAACAACAGCAGCAACTATAGTGACATGACCGCATCAACCTCTTAAGGTTGATAAAAACATTCTAGTCGGCCTCAAAGAAATGAAACAACGAGCACTCACTTTTCTGCTTCTTCTCTCTTGTGACATAGCTCAGGCTTAGGCAAGGTCCAAGCACCTCGGAGACTGCCAGTCGCCAGACCTGCATTCGGTGTGCATTCGTAAAATGGCCTCCGATATGCACACACAACTGGACGGCACCCAAAACTAACAGAGATCGTATCAAAAGTAAGTGTGTATATGATGAACAGGAGGATTCTTCCTAAATTACTCTCGAGTCAATGTTGGTACCCTGAAAACATCTTCCTTTCCAATGAAAAAATGAAAGAAGAGGAATTTAAGGGCACGTGTTCCTTTGTTAGACACAACCTTAATGAGAACGAACAGTCAATCAAGCCAATGCTAATGAAATCTAATGAAAGATGTTACAAAGCAGTTTGAACATACTCTTATTTTTGGCGGTACAGACAGAGGTAGCCCGGCCTAAAACAGTACAGCTGATCACAATTATTGCAACAATGGAAACATATACAGCAAGAACTAATAGCAACTAACAATAGTAATATTTTGCCTTGGAAAGCTTACAGCATGCATCTATATACAGTTAAACCTCAATATAATGAATACGGATATAATGCATTATCAGTTTTATTGAGGTAAGTTAGGAATAGTCTAGCCACTGATGCATTGATGTTAACATACGTTTAGAACAAATTTTTTCATATCACAAAGCCTTTTTTTGTGTCAAATGCAAGTTAATTATAATGAGGTTTGACATAATCAGTGATAACAAAAACACATGGTCATTCTCTGCAGCTTAGTCAAGCAGGATTGGTCAAAGTATGCCCAATTCCAGAAGTGAAAGCAGCTCACAGTTTCATACTGAATCAACGAGCTACAGGCCACACTAAAGTGACACTTGTGCATTAAGCATCACTTGTACAGCCAGGAATGGCTGGGATGCAACAACAGCATCATCTGAGTTGGCAGCTGCTGAGGAATTAACAAGCAAATAATCATTTGAAAAGAAGACCAAAAGAAGCGGAAGTTTATTCACTTTTTTCGTTCTTTAAAAGATATTTTAACTATAAAAAAAAAGCAGCTCAAATACGAAGAGAAGGTAAAAAAAACACAATTACTTTGTAGAGCGAAAATATGCATAACTGTGAACTAAAGCACCTATTCATTTTTGAACGTAGTCTTCAGGCCTTCAGTTGAATGCAAGTTTGGCAGTGCATAAATAACGTCGCTTGTTGACTATCCCTACTTATATCTGATTTTGCCGCTTAACTACACAAAGTAGGGGTGTGCAAATACTCGAATATTCGAATACGAATCGAATAGGAGCCCTGCGAATAGTTCTATTCACGAATCGAATATCCACTACACTCAAACCTCATTATAACAAAGTCACATCTGCCACGAAAATAACTTCGTTATATCCGAAAATTCGTTATAAACGATTATTTGTAATACTGTATATATGACAACATTATTATTCATTTACTTCGTTATAACCGATAATTCGTTATACCTGTGTTCGTTATATCGAGGTTTGAGTGTATTCGATTTTCGAATACCGAAACTTGGTAAAACAGTGGGACGACCTGCATTTTACGACGAATTGACTTGGTCCCGGTGAAACCCCAGAAAAATAATGTATTAAAAGCCTCGGTTATACGACGAAATTTTATGCCGACCCCACATCATATGACAACTCTTCAACACCACCCGAAAAAAAAAATCATCATTTGCACCCGTGCCCCTAGCTTGAAAGAGAGAGTGAGACAGGTAGAGAACGGCTTCGTAGAATGGAGAATTCATTCTCCTAGCAGTTCATGTTCCTCTGTGATCCAGGCAAACTGGATCACAGACGAACATAGTTCCAAGATCGCTTCTAGATATGCCTTGATCGCGGGAGTATCCCACCGCCGTTACCTAGTAGGCGAGCTCGATCTATATAGAGAAGCTTCAGATAGTCGAAAAGCTCATCTAAGAGATCCAGGTATTTTCACGCTTTCAGCCTGTGGAAACTTCTGGTCGACATGCAACTGAAGGTCTCCTCCCTTTGTCTGTGGCACTCGCAGTCACAGACCTCGAGCACGCAAAAATGGCGCGACGCAACTATCGTCAGCGTGAAAAAAAATTTCCCCTTGACGTGAGCGTTTATAGTCACCAACTGCACTTTACAAGGGAACACAAGGCAACAAATACGACGCGCACAGCTCAGTTGCGCACGGAATCATCCTACGCAAACTTGCAACGAAACGTGCTCCATCGCCATCATATAATGGCGACGAGACTGACTCTTCTGATGGGAGGCTGTTGCCAACGCAGTTTCGGTTTCGTTTTTTAAGCACAGGCAATTATCAGGCTCGTTTTTTAAAGATGTGCGTTAGATTCGATTTTTTTTTAAAGTTCGGAATAACGATTCACTCACACCTCCTACAATTAAACGGTTAGGCGTCATTTTCAAAAATGTAATTTACCTTTCCTGGTGAAGTGCAGGGTCGTTTTGCGAGCTTATTCAGTCAGTCTGTACCCGTTTTCCGGGGGGCAAGACTTAGCATCACTGCCCATATTCTTAGTTTTTCGATTATGCGATGGTTTTGCGTGGTCCCCTCCAAGTCGTGTACTCGAGGTTCCACATACCTACCTGACGGGAAGGTCTCATAACTACGCGCTGAACTGTAGCCCGCATTAAAGGGGCCCTGCGACACAATTTGAGCATGTCTTTTTCATCGGTTCTTCTGGCACTGTGGAATGCACCGATATTGTTGCAGAAGTGGCAACGCCGAAATCAAAGCAGTTATAATTTTAATTCACGGGATAAACTACCTTAATTTCGCACTATGGCGACACACATCGGCTATTTCTGTTACAGGAAGTGGCGTGATGTCATGTGACAGTGACGACAAAGACCGTTCGTTTTTGATTGGCTTGACGCGACACGTGACGTGCAATATTCATATGGTGGTAGCTATGCCATACTACGGAGGTCTAAGAGGAGCAAGACCCCTTTTTATGCTTTCTCAGAAACAAATGATTCCTGTTTCTAACTGATATATTTTCAAAACAACGAACACGACACTAGGTGCGTTGTGGAATGGCAATCAAACGATACTTTTCCGCGTTTTGTCTTTTGCGGCATCGAGCGACACCGGCCACACCGGCACCTGCGAAACACGCAACGCTCAATTCGGCGCGATGCTGCCAACGAAAAAAAAAAATTCTAAACGCTTACCGGCCGACGCCTTCCGCGTCATCGGGCGTTAGCGTTTCGTCTGGGCCCATGGAGCCATCCTCGCGTTGCGCGGGGCTCAGCGACGCACTTTCAATTTGCAATGGCGTGCACGACATGCAATCAATCACTGCGTCGCAAGAGCTCGCGCTCGAGGTCTGTTAGGTCTTCCAGACTCATTTTGTGCACTACACGACAAATCATGGGAGCGTCTGCTAGCTGACGGACGTGGTTTGTCGTAAGCATGGTAACAACGCCGTCAAAAAGAGGTGTAGCAATGTACTGTGTGAAGGCCACCATGAGGGGACATTTCCGGTATGTCTTTATAAGACGCGCGCGGTGATTGGAGCCGGTCTTTGACGTCAGCGGGAGAGTGAAATCCGAAAAAAATGTTTCTCGTTGTCGTCTGCTTGAGTTTTGAACTTTGACGACTAATAACTTCACTTTTTGTGCACCAATTTACATAATTCTTTTTGCGTTCGTCTCGGCATTGATAACTACACGCATTTGCGGTGCTAAATAAGGCAGTCGCAAAAGTGTCGCAGGGCCCCTTTAACCATCGAGTATAAATTTGCATCTGACGTGCGCTGCTGATACTACCAACAAGGAAACAAATGCAGTGCCCCCGAAAATTTCGCGTGAGAAACGTCCTCTCTCGCACGAACATCCGATAGCACGCAGTTGCGATGCCAAGGAGCATTTCTAAACTATTACTGGGTCCAGTACCCACAACTTCTCACTAGCCGGTAGTCATAGGATGAGCCGGTCAGGGAATACATTAGGCTCGATGAGACTCGATCGGACATCCGTCGCAACTATGTTTTTTAACTGCTAGTACGTTTAAAGCGGGTGGGTGTTAACGTGGTGCCATATAGTCGCCGCTCAATTGGATCCCTCCAACAGCTTTGTGGCACCACGGCTCGAGGATATTCAAGGAAAGCTGATATTTCTACTCCATTTTTACAATCATGTGATAGTTCGGCAACTTAAAATAGAACATATATACTAGTAGAGAAATTTACCCAACTGTGCCTCTTCCTTCCCACATTTTGCAAATAAAGCAAACAAATCAAAACCGATGCACGCCACCGCATCCCACAAATAAAATTACAGTGTATGAAAACTCATAAAAGTCAAGGCCTGTGAAAATAAAATTTTTTATATTTATTATTCGATTCGACATTCAGCATTTTTTTCTTGATTCGATTCGGTATTCGATTCGAAAGCTACTATTCGGTATTCGCACACCCCTAACACAAAGTCATCGACAAACGCGCTATTGGTGAACGTGGTGAGCACTGAAATAACTATATTTGCAGGAGAAACTTGAATAAGCCCCAAAAACCGCGGCAAGCAATGGGAAAACGCTACAGGCGACTCAATGAAAGAAAAGAAGGCCAAATGTGCTTATTACAAACAAAACTGGCAACTTTGGCTCTCCTTCACTGCAGATGCAACACCTGTGCAGATCGGTTTGACAGCTGCACAAAACTAGCACGTATGCTCTCACTAGCCACTGATGACACATTAAGCAGGCTCTAAAGGCTCGTTCACAGCTGCGACTTGCACCGGTCGCGCTGCCATTTGTGACTGGCAAGCAAAAAGCGACTCAAAGCAACTGATGTTCACACCTGCGTGCAACTTATACTCATTGCCACACAGAATTCCCGCCTGCTCACATATAGCTTGCATTGCCACTGCCTCGTAAAATAAGCTGATGTCCTGTTCCCACGCATGTGATTGGTTCAGAGGTTTGTGGCTGCAGTCGAGCGACTGAAAAATCGAGCAGCAAGAGACTGAGCCAAAGCAGTCGCTTTGCAGCCAAAGCAGCCATTTGCGACCATTTGCGATTTACTTGGTCGCGCGACTGCTGCTAGTCGCAGGTGTGAATGGAGCCTTAACATACCGTACTTTTATGAACCCTTGGCTACACGCAAATTTTTTGTTCACTTCTTACCTGCAGTGACCTGAAGGCCCCCTTGAGGGAGAAACGACAGGGTTCGGCCCCCCCTTTACGCTGCAGAGTCCAATAGTCCAGCTGGAGTTCCATGGCTTCGCATGGACTCCACGTGCTACCCCTGCACACACAGTGCATAGCAATTATGGAAAATCGGTAGCCGCACTCACAGGTGATCAACAAATCTTCATCATGTCATATGGTCGTTCAAATCTAATGAAAGAAGGGCCATAATCACTCACTGACAAGATTATCCATTAATCAATGAGATAACTGATGAATTCTATATATAAAGAAAAAGAAAATCGTAGCATATGACAATGTTCACTCCCCTTAGCTCCAAAGCAGCTGACCTCCCTGGAATACCAAAATATTTGAAGACAATGCTTTCCTGGATGTCATCCATCTACATTCTGCAATGGGGTATGTTCAATTCCTAGACTGGTTGAACAAGTAACGTATTTACTCGGATACTGCAAGCAATGCCTAACATTGGCTAGCACTGGATAACATTGGCTAAATGATTGCTGATGTTGGCTAACTGTTGTCTAATGTCGGTTAATGTTAGCTACCAACTGTTGTGCCAGTGACTTGTCTTCGGTCAATCTCAATTTAAGGGGAGATGCTACTCGAAGACACTTTTTTTTAATATTCACCCTAGAGCAATGAAACTCGAGCTGCTTATAGAACTTTTTATGCTGATTTCAAATATATAATTAGTTTTCTTGCAAGTTGCATACTGTTAGTTCTGCAACATGACAAAATGAAAAACTTAAGCCTTTTGCCCCCCCTCTTTTCAGACCTAAACTTCAATAATTTTTTACAAGTGATAGTTCATAATGTTTCAAATAAAGTGTGAAATGCAAATAACTAATTAGGAAGTCCATACAAAATATGTACTAGACGTGAAAAATTTTAACGTGGGAAGTTCATATTTCTCCTACCCTAGTAAAAGTTTACATAACTTTTTTTTATTATATAATAAGAATATTGAAACTTAAACAAGATAATTGCATTTCTCGTACTTTGGAAAAAATATGGGAAAAATTTTATGCAGATCTGAGCACCAGAAGTACCCGAAAAAGGAGGGGCACATTGACAAAAATGGCAAAATTTGTGTTTTGAGAAAAACGAGTTTTAAAGTCAAAATTGCATGTTTATTTATCAAAGATGTCATTGAATGCGACGAAATTTGTACATAAGAAAGAACAATCCTCCTTGTAGTGGCCACTGCCATTAAAATGCGCCAGCACCATAGGTTTGGCCCTCACAGCTCTTTCGAGCTGACTCCTCGACAAGAGATTTTTTCTTCAGTGCACGCCGACGAGCCCTTGCTTCTCCTGTTAGTTTTTGAGACATTTTTTTCTGGCGTGTGCTGTCCCGTGATGTGCCAAGAGCAACCAGATCATAAGGCGGGAGCACGCCAAGCTCTTCCAGAACACGTTCAAAACTGGAGTGTCCTCAATTAATTAAACCAACATGTTCAGTGCTGTCATATCAGCAATCAACGAAGACTCGTCGTCCTGTGATTTTTCTTCGTCTTCGAAGAGTCCGATCTTTTTCTGGGAGGCACTCACATATTCAAATGCCGCGGCAAACTCGTCGGACGCATCGGCGTCACTGCCACTACGCCTTGCGGCAGTAGACGATCTTTTCGTGGTTTGAGTGTTCGGTTTTGATTTGCGCCAGCGTTCTCGAAATTTGTGCGCCGCGTGAAACTTCACAGACCGGTGACCGCGCTTCCTACGGCTTTTGTCATCCATAACAGATAAGCACTCGAGAAAAGCGTTGTTCAGCTGCGCTGCTCGACGAGACACGGATCCTGCAAGTAGGCTTCACAGCACACACAGGCGCGCAGCAGCCAATGGCGGCTCCCGATCCATACCACGTGATTTAAAGCCAGCCAGTCGCGGCGCTCGCAAAAGGCGGCACAAGCGTGCTTCTCTAATATTTCTTGCGCTGCAGCAGTGCGGGAAACCATCGTTATTTGAAGAGTTCGGCTCGGCTCTTCACCTCATGCGGTCGACAATGGCGAGCGGCGGCGCATTATCAGCGGCAAGGTGCTCGGAGATGACACACTTTCGGCCTTTTGACAGCCACCTTGTGCTCTTTAGACGCAATTTTAAAGCATTTCCAGTTGAGTCTCGCCATTGATTATTTTTTTTTCAGAACAGTAGAGGTACTAATCTTAACAAAACAGGTGAAAACAAAAAATCGAGAATTTTTTAGAAAACTCGCGTTTTTCGTCCCGCATCTCCCCTTAATGACTGAGTTGTCAAATCATGTATTTGTAATTTGAGTGTTGTTAATACTGTATTTACTCGCATAATAGGCACACTTTTTTTTTCAGAAAATCCGGCTCCAAGTTGGGGGTGCGTCTATTACGCGGGGTAAAATTAGTGAAAATTTTTCTACTTGAATTCTCACACTTTAAATTTGAACATATGTTGATTATACGGCTACCTTCACATTTGCCAATAAATAACCATAGAAGCCAAACTAAAATCTACCTATGTACCTTTTAATGAACAGGCAAGAGACGTCGAACGCGCACACACGTAAATTTATTTACACAGAAGTCATAGGTGCTCCTCCCCCGACCCTATTCACAGTCCGAGTCGGAGAGCACGCATTCATCATCACTGAGACGGGGGACTCATTTTCTCTGCCCTAATCACTGTCATCCGAGCTCCACACCAAGTTGCCTCGCTCCCATCCAGTGCGTTCGAGATCCCAGTCTTCTTAAAACTTCTCCCGACGACTTCGTCACAAATCTCCTGCCAACCTTCCAAAATCTATGCACACAGCATTTCCACAGGCGCCCTCCTAATCTTACCACCTGGAGTCAGCTTATGATGTCCGCCAGCCATCCAGTTCGTGTACAGCCTTCAAACATTGTCCTTGAAAGGCTTATTTGAGGACGCGTCCAAAGGCTGCAGTACCACCGTGAGGCCGCCCGTAATCACTGCAATGTCTGTGCGTAGCTCCTTCAACTTTTCTCATACAAATTCAATGAGGTGCCCGTGAAAACTGTCCAGAACAAGCATGGACGAGTACAACAGACCACCCGGCCGCCGACCCCAGACTGTCTTGATCCAATCCAACATCAAGTCCGCAGTGATCCAGCCTTTCTTCTGCACCCTGATGTGATGTCTCGAGTAAAATTTCCCATTGGGTTGGTCTTACAACTAACGTAAGGTGGCAGTTTGCGCCCATCCGCTGTCACCGCCAGCATTACAGAGCATCTTTGCTTTTCAGTGCCAGATGTTCTGATTATCATGCTTCGTGCACCTTTCTCCTCTACAGTCGTGCTTCATGGCATATCAAAGCAGAGGGGGGTCTGATCAGCATTCCCAATCTGGGACAAAACGAAATTTTTTTGCTGCCAGAGCTATGAGGAAATGGTGGAAGTCCGCTATCTTGTCCTCGTATGCCAAGGACAAGCGCTGGCAGAATGTTGTCCGCCTCCTCAGTACGAAGCCATGGCGTACTGAGGAGCGAAACACGCTGTCCATCCGGAGCTTGCTTTGAACTCCTTCACCTTGATGCCCTGTGCTCGGCCAATTCTGTGTGCCTCAGTCTGCACAATGCCCAGTGACACAGCACAACCGTCTTGTCGGAGCTCCCGTATATGCTGGACCAGTTGTTCTTCCATGTGAGGATACTTGGCAGTTTTTGCACGGCTGATGGCCTGTCGTGTCTTGTTGGTGGCCTTAAGTATGTCTTCTTGTTCTCTCCAGTAATGAATGCTACCGTAAAAACCGGAATATAGGTCGAACCCCCCACTTCTAACTACTGAAAATCGAAAAAAAAAAAGCACATGGAATAGCCAAAGTATCAGACAGCGTGGCCTTTACCGTGTAACAAATGCAATTTCAAATGGTACACAGTGAAAATGCCATTTATTTACACGTAAATTCCACATGGCAGAAGGCCAAAAGATGGGCTCAAGCATTATCTTCGTAAAACGTCACAACCGTCTTGACAGCATTAATTTTGGACGCACTTTCAGGTCACCGGTAGCAATCACGACGCGAGCGCGGCTCCCGGTTAAACTGTGCAACCTTCGTTTCCACCTCTAGATACGCTGCGGTCTGGCACCGAAACAGTTTTCTGATCGCTGCGTGTCATGATGTGATCCTTCAGCGTCCGCTAGTAGCGAATGCTTCTGTGGTGTACTCAATCTGCCCGCTAATCACAGTCATATGTGCCGCTGTAACCAGAGCTGCCGGCATCGCAGGAAGCAACAAAGAAACAGTATCCGGTGAGACTGGAGCAGCGAGAACACCAGTGCAAATATAAACTTTCAGTTATTGTTTGTGACTCACGGCTCCCGCTCGCGTTCACGTGTGCTAGCATCCCAACACTTCAGACCAGATTTCTTCGTGCCTTCGCAAACTCGATCGCTGCTTTCTTGAACGCTATGGTGAACTGTGATCGGCCACTGGTCGAGAACAAGAAAAAAAGCACCTCTGAGCCCAAATAGATTCACAAGACAACAACAAATGCGCAAGACTAGATCGCCCTCGGCACAAGGCAACGCGTTGCGATGGCGATGGAGGCGGCTGACTTCAGTTGCCCATAGAGGCCAGACTTGCGAAGTTTTTCTGCCAATGACCGGTGTATAAGACGGGGGTCGACTTTTTAGGGCTTTTCTTGTGGAAAAAAATTCGACCTAGTATATTCCGGTTTTTACGGTAGTTTCTCCGACACTGAAATGCCTGCTTGCAGCACCGTTGCCGTGATCCAGTGCGTACTGCACTGCCTTCAGTTTATACCCAGCCGTGTAGCTTGTGTATTTTCCCACAGGAGAACCTGGGCAGCTCTCCACCAGCTACACGACCACACCATATGCACACCGCTTGCAAAATGGCATTTCCTCATTCTCTGATGATGGTGATGGTGATCGAGCCCCCAACATTGTATACGTGAGCTCCAAGAGCCTCACAGCGCGGCGATTTGTGGGGTTTCGGTAGTTGATGGAAGAGCTTTTTTGCGTTCGTTGATGCGTTTTTCTATTTTATTCTATTTCGACGACAGCGTTGGTTCGACAGTCATGCTTCAAATTGTTCTTTCGCTCGTTGATTTGTCTTTCTTCTTCAGTGCACGGTGGCCGCGTCTCAGCTGTACCGCTGGCTGTACTGGTCGTCATGCTATGCGATGGTTCGGGGGGTTTGGGCAGTTGACGGAATGACTTTTTTGCGCATCATCGCGACTTTCTTTGTCGATGGCCGTGTGCCGTCGGCTATTCCGTCATCGTCATGATTCTCCCGCCGAGGAAACAAGACTTGAAGGCGTTTGCCCTTGAATGTTTTGTGCGGCATGTAAATTTACATATGCAACTAACTCCATCCGCTGATATTTTTGTGGGCTGATGCCAAAGGCCATGTTAGAGACGCGCCTATTATGTGCGAAAATAAAAAAAATCTGATTTTTCGCTACCAAACTAGGGGTGCGCCTATTATGCGAGTAAATACGGTATATGTGTCCATGCTGCATGTGTCCAGTATTTATGTGTCTGCACTACATGTGCCTATAAAGTGTGTCTGAACTATAACATGCTCATACTGTATGTGTCCATACTGCACGTGTCCATACTATGTGTGTCCCTACCACATGTCTGTACTCTTTTATATGACCACCAGACATGCAGCCTAGGACACTTGAATTATGCCTAGCATGCCAGGGTATGCTCTCATAGTTCAAGCTTGCTTTTACTGAAGCACTGCTGAATACATTTGTAAAGCCCATAAGAGGACAACGTGAGAGAACTGATAATGGAATCTTGACTGACCCTGTCGCAGAGCTGGCCATTTGGGTTGCTGTCGCCACGGCAGCCCCTCCTATACTGGGCGATGACGGTGGTGTTGTGCTCTCGGCAGCTGGTGGAGAGCTGCCCAGGCATTCCTCCACATCCACTGAAAACAAAAAGCACATTACCAAAATGGGCAAAGGGAACACACAAGGACAGCGCCCACCCTTGTGTGTTTTTTTGTCCATGTCTAAAGTAGTGCTGTTATTTTCAGATGAAAGGCCAAGCTCTCAAGAGCCCAGAAAATGTGCTGGTGAGCGTGAGTGCGCCATGAAAAATTAAAACGTGTTTTTTAAAAGCTAGTTTTGGTTCCTAGAGTACCCTGACATCCCGACACAATATGAGCTTCTCGTCACGTGCCTACGCAAGATATTGTGATGTTTCCACAGCTGCTCTGCTCCGTTACTCCGTTAGTGATGGACAAGAGGCCATTTTGCATGATTTGAGGCCCGATGTCATCACAACCAGCCATAATGGTGCGTGAAGTCACCAGAATGGGCATGTAGCCTGACGTCATGTTGATGTCATTGTCAGTAGGTGCGCCATGCGAAAATTGACTTTTATGTCAAAATATGTGAGGGTACTTTGATCATTTAACCTTGAAGTAGGGCTTCGCGGCATTGCGGATTTTCCTCAGAAAGTTGTATTCACGGCATAGCACCTCTGCACTGCAGTGAAACCACCTTTACAGGGGGTTACATGCGGTTTATGTCTATGCGTTAATTTCGAATACTTCGAAATTTAGAATAATTTAAATTCGTTTCCAAGCGAATTCGAATGCTGTAATATTAATTCGAATATTCTAACTGCACGAATATTCGCACAAGCCTAGTTGATACACGTCCGAGTTGCACAATACATGACTGAGTTGACCAACCAACGGTTCAGCAATGCTTCCAGTGCATGCTTGTTACTTAAGAACACTCTGGTTGGCCCATGGCTATCCACACTTACCCGAGCTTCCCCCTCCTCCTTCAGCACCGATCTTGACGTCCTGCAATGAAAGGCAAGAAAGCACTGTGCTGTCAAAACACGGGCATGACGCATTAAAAAACATCAATCAATCAATCAAACAAGGAAACTTTATTGCATGTTTCAACAGATTTGTGCATAAATAGTTAGACAAATACCCTAAATGGCTAGTGCCCATTTCAATACCGAAAATTTTGTTAGCAGTAGTTTTGTACAACCTGTTACTCATATGTAATACAGCTAGTAATTGCTATGCATAAAATGTAATAATATTTTGGGTTTTACACCCTAAAACCACCATATGATTATGAGAGATGCTGTAGTGAAAGGCTACAGAATTTCAACCACCTGGGGTTCTTTACTGTGCACCTAAATCTAAGCACAGGTCAGTAGCTGAGCATCATAACCACTAGATCACCACAGCGGGTTATGCATAAAGTCTAAGCAGTATATATATACACAAGAGTTATACAAAAGTACAAACACCAGTAGTAAATTGAAAGGTACACCACAAAAATTTAACAGAATACTTGATTAGAGAGAAAGTAGCGTTTACATGTTATGTCACAAGTTCTTGAAAGCTTCATTTCGTAAGGCAAGTCAATCCACAACTTGGCAGTGGAAAATTCTGTCAACCGCTCACAATACACAATGAAGCACACAGGAAGATTTCAACTGCTGCTGTTTGCGTGTCATGTCCTCAGAGATGGAAAAATAAAATACATAGAGTAGAACCTCAATGATATGTTCCCCTTTCATATGATTTCCCAGTACCGATGTTTACGACTGGGAACACAACAAAAAAATGACTCATTTAGTAACGCTTCTCTTTCCCCGCTAATACGTTCCCAGAAAACATGATTATGTGGCACTAGCGTTCAGTTTATTGCCAGACTACGATCGTATAATACACTTTCCAGCCACTGAACCTCATATGGGACACAGAAGTCACAAAGAGTGCATAATCAAGAGAAGTCGCCAACCATCGTGGCAGCTTTCTCACAGTACTAACGCGCCCACATCCCATAAAAACGCCGGTGCGCTCTCTTCCGACCCCAGTGAATCACTGGACTAGCCGTTATGTACATCGCATTGTCAGCTATCGACGTCAACATGATGTCAATAGGTGTGATCATACGAAATGGGAGTATATCAGTGAGGTTCTACTTTATTAATCGTTAGTTCCTAGCATTGATGAGAAACATGATAGGTTTACTGGACCATGCTATATTCAGCGAGAAATCCAGTGGCAAAAGTGAATCTCTGAAATGTTGGCAGGGTGCCTGGATCTAAGACCTAAGTACTGCGCTTGCACCTTCCGTCTTACCATCCGATATCATGAGCGGCCCCCGGACAGTGTTAATGACATTTATTTACCATAAAAAGCGGAATAATGGTCGACCCCCTCATCTTGAACTACTGAAAATCGAAAAAGAAGATAACTGTATGTGGAACGATGTAAGTATCAAAAGGCACCTTTACCGTGAAGCAAATGCAATTTCAAATGGTGCACAGCGAAAATGCCATTTATTTACACGTGTTTACATGCAAGTTCCAGATGCCAGAAGGCCAAAAAATGTTCTCAAGCATTATCTTCGTGAAACGTCGCAACCATCTTCACAGTTTTATTTGGATGCACTCTGAGGTCACTGGTGGCAATCATGACACGAGCACAGCTCCCAGACAAACTCTGCAACCTTCGTCTCCAGCTCTAGATAATACGCTGCAGTCTGGCACCCAAACAATTTTTTTCCGATTGCTGTGTGTCATGATGTGATCCTTCCGCATCCACCAGTAGCGAATGCTTCTGAGGTGCACTCGATCTGCCCGCCTATCATAGCCGTATGTGCCGCTGTAACCAAAGCTGCCGGCATCGCAGGAAGCAACAAAAAAAGAGTATTCGGGGAGATGGAGCAGTGAGGACAGCCGTGCAAAAATAAAATTTCAGTTATTGTTTATCACTCACAGCTCTCGCTCGCATTTGCCTGCGCTAGCGTCCGAACACTACTTTCACACACTTTAAAGCTGCAGTGTGCAACCCGAGTTCTACGCGCCTTTGCAAACTTGATTGCCATTTTCTTGAATGCTAAGGTGAACTGTCGTTAGCCACGGGTTACTTTTCCGGGAAAAGGAAAAAAGCAGCTCAGAGCCCAAATAGATTCACAAGACAACAATAAAAAAAATTGGCGAAGCTTGCGCTAAGTCGTGGAAGGCTTGAAACAGCGAAACTGGATGATTATAAGTCTTATCTGGTTGCTTCTAGGTTGTTGCTAGGCTTTAGCTAGGTTAGTCCTGACATGGATGTCCAAACTCAAGAACCGAGCGTTCGCAGCTCTCATAGAATGACCCTTTCCTCATCCCTTCTTTTTTCTCTCTCTTTCCTAATAATGATACATCGGGTTTAACATCCCAAAACCACGATATGATTATGAGAAATGCCGTAGTGGAGGGCTACGGAAATTTTGACCACCTGGGGTTGCACATAAATCTAAGTACATGGGCCTCAACCATTTTCGCCTCCATCGAAAATGCAGCCGCCGCAGCCGGGATTCCATCCCGCAAACTTCGGGTCAGCAGTTGAGCGCCATAACCACTAGACCCTCGTGATGGGGCTCTCTCTTTCCTTCTCTTTATTAGGAGCGAAGCTCCTTAGGCCTACACCCCGCCGTTGTAGTGTTATCGGTTCACTCGAGAATACGACGCAGTCATGGCATGAGCGCCTGTCAAGCCCGCAGTAAGACAACCGGTCGCCACTGAACCCAAACAACAACTAACTTTATTCTACTCCGTACATCACGTACATCAAGGAGGGGGGCGCCACCTATTAGCACAATAGTAGCGACCTCTACATCTCCCCCCTTTCCGCACGTTCGGCAGTCATAAGTTCAGACGGTCCGGTGGGACCACGCGTCGGCCACTACGCGTGCACACCACACCATCGCGACCACCACCACCACCATCACTATCACCACCATCACCACCAACACGATCACCAGTTCGTCCCGAGTCGCTCGTCGTTACCGTGGTACTTGGAGGACCTTGAGATGGCTGAGCTACTTGCGGCTGTGGCTCGGTTGTTTCTGATGAAGCTTGTGGTGGCAACGATGATGCTGGAACAAAGGGGACGAGGTGACCCCTGTTACGCTGCAAGATACCGCCTTGTCCTGTTTCTATTATGTAGCTCCTAGGTCTCTGTGCTGGGCTTAACACAGTGCCCTTTACATTTTCTGGCCGCACCCAGACTTGTTGTCCTACGGGAAGCTGCCTTTGATGCCTGGCCCGATGACGCCGATTGTAGTTCCTTTCCTGCTTTCTTTGGTAGGATGCGTTCCTCGACGCTACTGCGTCTTTTGGTGGCACGCTTGGATGTAGCAATTCTTCCTTCTTAGGGACTTTGGTCCTTAGCCGACGACCCATCAAGAGCTGAGCTGGGCTAAAACCGTTGACGCCTGGGGTATCCCTGTAACACAGGAGAGCCATGTGAGGGTCTTTTGCCTTGGTGAAGAGTTTTTTGACCGTCCTGACCATTCTCTCCACTTCCCCATTTGATTGGGCGTAGTGGGGACTGCTTGTCGTATGGACAAAGCCATACGAGGAAGCGAAGGTTGTGAAGTCTCGTGACGAGAATGGCGGGCCATTGTCAGACCGAATTTCCTCCGGTATCCCATGGCGGGCGAACATGCTCTTTAGCACATCCACGACAACTTGCGCAGTTGTGCTCCTCAAGGTTATCACCTCTGGGTACCTGGAGTAGTAATCAACTACCAGGAGGAAAGTTTGCCCACAGAAGTGAAATAGGTCCATGCCGAGAAGTTGCCACGGACGATCTGGGAGAGGTGTCGGTACAAGTGGCTCAGCGAAGTTAACTCGTGTGAAAGCGCATGTCTCACAGTTGGCGACCAGAGAGGTAATGTCATTGGAGATGCCAGGCCACCATACCGAATCTCGCGCCAAGGCTTTGCTTCTGTTACAGCCTTGGTGTCCCTCATGTAGTAGTGCCAAGACTGTAGACCGAAGTGACGATGGGATCACCAAACGGGTACCTTTGAGCAGTACGCCGTCGCACACAGAAAGTTGATCAACCACCGATGAATACTTGGAGATGTGTAATGGCAGCTTGTTTTTCCGAGGCCACCCCGCTGACAGAAGGAGATTAATGTAGTGCATTCACCATCCGAAGTTTGTGCTCGACGAACTTCCTGCACATTTAGGGGCAAAACTTCAAACGTGGCAGCCACTGTTTCTGCAACATAGAGCTCCATCACATCAAGGGTTGTGCGAGCCACAGTTTCTGTGTTAAGGATTTGCACAGCATCCGCAGAAGATTCATTCGGGTTGTTGATGCGAGAGAGAGTATCCGCTGTAGCCAAAAGCTTACCAGGCACATGAAGTACCTTAAATTGATAAGGCATTGCTTTAATCCGCAGCCTTTGTATTCTAGGAGGCAACATGTCGAGCTCCATCTTACCAAAGAGAGAGACGAGGGGTAGGTGATCTGTCTCAACATCCAGTGGGATGCTACGCACAAATTCGTTGAACCTCCAGAGAGCCCAGGTTATAGCCAATGCTTCCTTTTCAGTTTGGCTATATCTCTGCTCCGTCTTCGTCATTGCTCTGGAAGCAAAAGCGACAGGATGGCGCTCGCCTGATGGCTGCATCTGCAGCAGGACTGCCCCAAGTCCAAACGAACTAGCATCAGCTGAGACAGTGGTGGCATACGACGGATTGTACTTGGCCATACACCTATCGGATGACAGCATCTCCTTCACCCTGACAAATGCGGCCTCTTGTTCGTGCTCCCAAGTCCAACTTGAAGACTTGTTGAGGAGGGCTCTGATTGGAGCGGTTATTTCCGAGATGTGTGGCAAGAACCTAGCAAGATGATTGATCATCCCGAGAAGACGCCTGACGCCTGCAACGTCTTTTGGAGCTTCCATGGTCTTGATGGCTGCTACCTTGGCTGGGTCCGGCTTGATGCCTTGAGCGGACACGATTACTCCAAGGAACGGCACTTCCGAAACACCGAATAAGCATTTGTTCTTGTTCAGCGTGACCCCAGCCTCAGCAAGACGGGACAGAACCTGGTTCAGTCGGACCTCATGTTCCTCTCTAGTGCGTCCGAAAACGAGAATATCATCGATCATATTGGCTACCCCTTCCTGTCCTTCAAGAATTCTGGCCATCTGCTTCTGAAAATACTCGGGCGCTGAGGTTATACCAAATGGAAGGCGGCAGAAGCAGTACCGGCCAAAAGGGGTTATAAAGGTCGTGAGCTCTTGAGAGTCCGTCGTCAGTTTCACTTGGTGGAAACTCGCTGTGGCGTCCAGCTTGGAGAACACCGTTGCATCTCCGATAAGCCCGAGGACTTGTTCGACCGTTGGGAGGATGTGGCGTTCTCGAAGTACGACTTCATTCAGCCGGGTTAAGTCAACACAAAGGCGGTAATCTCCTGACGCTTTAGGAACCACTACCAGTCCAGAACACCACGGCGTTGGATTGTCGACGCAGCGAATCACTCCGTCACTTTCGAGCTTGTTGAGCTCGCGCCTCACGGTTTCGTGTAGCGGAATGGGAATGCGACGAGGCACGCTGAGGGAAAATGGTGTAGCACCAAGCTTCAAGCGGATTCGATATTCCTCCTTGAGAGTGCCAAGTCCGCGGAACAAGTCAGCTTGAAGTGATGCCTCAGGGGCCTGCACGCCGCCAAGGAATTTCACAACGTCGAGGGCTTGTATAGCCGGAAGTCCCAGAAGAGGGACAGAGAGCGATTCAATGACAAAGAGTCGCTGCAAGGACGTCTTCCCGCGCCAACGAAGTTGGGCTGTATATGAACCGAGTACCCGCAATGGTTGACCTCCAGGACCGGTAAGTACCGTGTCAACCTTGTCCAGCTTGGCTGGAAGCTTGGGGAAGTCTTCGGGTATAGCAGAGACTTCGGCGCCAGAGTCAACTTTAAATTGCATCGTGTACTCGTCCACGGTGACGTCCACTAATAAAGACTTGGCCTCCGCCTCGACGGTGCTCAGGTGAATAGAGCCGACTTTTTGTTTCGATTTCCGCGAGCGACAAACTTCCGCGAAGTGCCCCTTCTTTTTGCAAAAGTTGCAGAGCGAGCTGCGTGCCGGGCATTGCGTTCGAGGATGAGCCGCGCGGCCACAGAATCCGCAGGTGGGCGTGTCTGCGTTCTGATGGTCGAAAGAAGGCTTCGCGTTCCGGTGATGTCGAGCGGCCTTCTGCATCTTTGTAGCGTCCAGTTGCAAAGCGTTGGAACTATAACTTGCTCCAGCTTGCGACTGCCGCTTTTCTTTTTCCGCGTCTTCCGCCTGGCGTGCTTGCGTCCGAGCCTCTTTGAGAGTGAGTTTAGCGTTTCGGCAGAGCTGGTCTGAAAGACGCGAGTCGCGCAAGCCGACGACGAATCTGTCACGTACTAGCCTTTCTTCAACTTGCACTGAAGGATAGGCTCAGCGTTTCACCATCCTGCATAACTCGGCATAGTATCCGTCAATGCTCTCGCCTGGCTGCTGTACGCGTCTGTGAAAACGGGACGACTCGTATAGTTCGTTGCTTGGATGCACGAAATGCTCAGTGAAACGGTCTACCACGGTCTCGTACGAAGTGAGGGACGCCGCATCGAGCGAAAATGTGTCGAGGAGCGGACGCGCTTCGGGGCCCATGCAATATAAGAGCGAGCGCACCTGTGTTTCCTCCAGTGCATTTTTGAGACCCGAGATGGCTGCATAGTCCTCGAAGCGACTTTTCCACGTCGGCCAGGTCCCCGCGTTGCCGAAGTCGAACGGCTCCGGCGTCTGAAGGTTGACGCCCACCCACTTCGGGCTGGACTGCTCGGTAGGCATGATACGGACGATGGGTAAGCGCGACGTCGGTGCTCGACCACTTCTGACACCATGTAGTGTTATCGGTTCACTCGAGAATACGACGCAGTCATGGCATGAGCGCCTGTCAAGCCCGCAGTAAGACAACCGGTCGCCACTGAACCCAAACAACAACTAACTTTATTCTACTCCGTACATCACGTACATCAAGGAGGGGGGCGCCACCTATTAGCACAATAGTAGCGACCTCTACAGCCGTCACCGTTGAAGCTCCGTTCTCTTAAACATCGCTTTGGGTTGCAGTGGCCGGTAAATTAAGAAGAAATGTTTAGGCCTTGAGCGGTTTGGTTCTAGCGCACCAGAAATTCGAGGTTAAAAGAAATAAGCTCTGTGCACAACTGCTTATAATGGTCATCTTCACTTTCACCACCTTTATCGTGGATTATGAAATGACAACCATCGTTCTAGTGCACTACGGGCGCGTTGTCGAAGGTAGTAGCAGACGCTCTCCCCACCCGGCGCTGGCGCAAGAAGGCAATGAAACGCTGTGCGCAGCGTTCCGTCTCCGTCGACGAAGCTCCCCGCAGCATCACCGCTCGCACCCCTCTCCCACCTGTCTCCCTCTCCCTGCGCTGCGCGCGCCTCTCGCTCAGCCGTTCCCGCCACTGAGCGCAGCAGATGCTCTCCCCACCCTACCGCCTTCATGAAAGCCAGCAGCAAGATCAGGCGCATACACTCCAACACAGATATATCGAACCCACATATATCGAATTTTCGGCTATATCGAACTCGTAAATCATCCCCTTGAAGATCCTTTGTAAAAGTATAGAAATTCGCACGTCTATATCGAACGGTATTTTTACCTGCCATCGGATATATCGAACGCCGCGCGAGCTGGAAGGCGCATTTCGGCACTTGCTCAGCCCCGCGACCTTCGGGGCACTGCGCCTCAGCCTACACCCGAAACGCTCGAAAAACGTGAGGGCGAGAGGGCTTAGACTGTACTCCTGCTGGGCGCGTTCTCCAACTTATGGAACGGCTTTCTTTTTTCTCTCTCTTTCTCCTACACTCTCCGCGTTACCGTCAGCTCAGAGAGCAGGAACAAAGGAGCCGCCGGCCTCCTCCTTTCTCCTTTTCTTTCTTTTTTTGTTGCTGTTTTGTGAATTTTGATCACCCAACCACAGCCCGCCCTTTCGTATTTGCTCAGCCAACCACAGCTCGCGCCTTTCGCACATCGCTGCTGCCCTCGCAGGTAGCCCGGGCGCCCGGGTAGCCATCACCGCCATCGCGACTGATCGCGAGCACTTTGTTGGTGGAGTTCACTTCCGTGAGTTGTTGCATACTACTGTATTCCTCTTTTGCGTGCGTGCTCCCCTGCGAGCTCAAAAACATCGAGCTGAAGTTTCTGCTGGCCAACACGACAGCGAAGCTGCAACTGCTTGACCAGGGCATCATCAAGTCCTTCAAGGTGGGCTGAAGGTTGACCTGCTTAGTGCCATTCAAATGGTGACGGGCGCCTGGCGAGACGTGAAGACGGAATTAGTGGCCAACTGCTTCCGGAAGGCAGGCTTCGTGTCGGCGGAACTTGTGGAAACCAGTGAAGATGGCGACGACAAGCGCACAAATGACGCCTTTCACGAGTTGTCGTCCCTCTTCCCGGCTGCCGTTCCACCCGAAGTGTCTGCGGACGATTTTGAGGAAGTGGACTGCAATGTTCAGGCTGTTGCGAGCCTCGCTGACGAGGACATTGTAGCTGCGGTCGCAGGGACTCAGGATGCTCAGGCCGACAGCTCAAGTGGCAACGAAGATCGTCTGGGCGAGGCGGCGGCTACACGCGCATACTCCGCCGCTGAAGTGGCGGCGGCGTTCGGCTCGATTCACCGTTTTTGCGGCAACATGGAGTGGACCGGGCTGTCGCACCTGGACAGCCTCGATAAGATCGAGGCTAGCGTCTTCAACTTCATTTTGAAGACAAAGAAGCAGGCCAAGATGAGCTATTTTTTTTTTCGCGCAAATAAAACATTCTGTTGCATCGTGTGTGTGGAATTAGTTGTCATTCTTGAATGAGCCGACTGTAAGTGATTGTCCGCCACTGGTAAGGTCTCGGGGCCTGTATTTTATTATATCGAATTTTTCATATATCGAACTAATTCGCGATCGCCTTCGAGTTCGATATATCCGTGTTCAACTGTAGTCGTTTGCGTCCCATTTCTAAGGAGCTTCGCTCATTGGTTGTATTCGCACACGGAACAACTGCTAGCTTTTTTTCCCTCTTGAGCTTTCTACATTTTTCTATATCTTCCTCTCCCTGATTCTTGCTCTCTCTTTCCGTGTGTCTCTTTCTTTCTCTATCTTTTTATGTCTTTATTCCCCTTATTTCTCTCTATTTATCTCTTTCTTTCTATAGCTTTCTCTCTCTCAGTGAACCAGTGGTGAGCAGTGGGATTTGCCCAATTTCTGTCACACATACTCATGATATGATAGTTTTCTGATAGGCCACACAAATTATGGTTAGCGTAAACAGCTTTGTGTTAAAACTCAAAATGAGGTCGCCCACGGTACAAGGCTGGTAGTCAACAAAGCGACACCAATGATTGTGATGGCAACGAATGACTGGTATATAAGATGGGGGTCGATGTTTTATTGCGGTTCCTTAAAGGGGTGCTGACACCTTTTTTCGAAGGCGAGTTTACTCTGCCATACAAATCTTCAGTATGCAGAGAGGGCTCTGAGCAAGTGCGAAGCTCAGCAAATGCTGACAAGACATTTTAATTTGATATTAAAGTCATTTTTTCCTTGGTGCACCTACTGATATCGACACTAGCTTGACGTCAGGCTACAGTACAAATTCTGGTGACTTCACGCAGCAGTCTGGCTAGTTGTGATGACGTTAGTACCAAAACTTCCAAGATGGCCGCTTGTGCGTCATCAAAACTTCCAAAATGGCCGCTTGTGCGTCACCAACGGAGCCACGGTCCGGGGCGGCCGTGGAAACGTCACTATATATTGTGCGAGCACGTGACGAGAAGCTCATACCGTGTTGTGACGTCAGGGTACAGTAGGAACCGAAACTAGCTTTTAAAAACATACTGTAATTACTTTTTCAGGGCGCACTCGTGCTTAGCACTGCCTTTTCTAGGCTCCTGAGGGCTTGACCTTTCATTTGACGCAAAAAACGATAACTGAAAATATTCGTGTTCCCCAGTACCCCTTTAAAAAAAATTAAATCCATATTCCGGTTTTTATGGCAGTGTTATGCAAAACAAAAAATAAGCTGCTTTTGCGAGTTTTCCAGAAACTTTTCACACCTGTTCCAAATGTCAAATTTTGCTTGAGGATTCTCTATATATACGCTTTCTTAAACTAGGATTTTTTTTTTACTACACGAACTTTTTGTGCAATTTGCCTGGAATGGAAATCAATAAAAAAGATTACACAGTCGATCCCGGATATACTGAACTCGGATATATCGAATTATTGGCTATATCGAACAGTTGAGAAATCCCCTTGAATTTCCCATGCAAAAGTATGGGGCTGGTGTGCACGTATGTCGAACTCCCGCACAGCGAAACATCCGCTATATTGAACGCTGCCCCGCGCCGAAGCCCAGAAAGTGCATTTTTCCTAACAAATATATTAATCATTTTTCGGCCGCATTCTTACAAGTTCTAGTCCCTCGTCGCGCGCAGGTGACGAAATTGCGTTGCTCTAGTTCGTTGTGCAGCGCTTGTCAGTTCACCGGTATATTTGACGCACGATACGCAGGTTTTAATGCATGGGCTAGTGTTTTTCAAAGAGGTTGACTGCCGAGGGCACCAAAATGAGAATTCGAAGTGACTTGGCAGCCTTGTTGTAATGTTTGCATTCCCTTCCCAGTCTGTTCGCGCACGATGGCATGCGAGCCCATAAGGCATGGCCTTCGAGATTCGTAACCTCGTGACGTATTTCTAGTGTTTTCGGTTTTAAAATGCAGATCTCAGAGGCTACGCTTTTTTTTCGCATTTCTTGCCAAAGTAGCGGCTGCCTTCTACAAAGCCACAAGTGCCATCGGTATCGCCAACATGTCGACGGTGGATAAATGTTTCTTCGTGCAGCGTTGTTAGCGTTGTCTCTTGTGGCATGTGTACTTCTTGCTCCGTTCTTGATAAATCGTCATTTGGGAGTCGAACTAAACATTGTTCCGCTCGTAGCGATAAAAATGATGACCGGTGCTTGGAACAACGTCAAGTAAAGCACCGTCGTGCATTGTGTCCTTACGGGCCTTGGTGCCTGGTGACGACTTTGGGCGCGTCATGACCGCCGACTACGGCGTACGGTGCGTCAGTGAATTTTGCGACTTATTAGCGTTTCCGGGCGCCGTTATCAGATGGGAGCTCAGCGAATGACTTTGTCGGTGCAGATAACAATGTAGCTGTTTCTGATTGCATCGATGCCGAGATCACAGCTGACGTTGCCGGTGCTGCGGAAATGGACCCATGCAGTTTGAGGATGCCAGCCGCCGCTGCCACAGCTAAACCCTTTACCGCGCTACAGAGCTCGCATCAGCGTTCAGCGTCGATCCCCGCTGTTGTGGCCGAAAGTGTTGAATTTACTTATCTGGAAAGCTTCAATGATATTGACGATGACTTGACAAATTCACGGCGCACAACAAGCAAGACAAGTTTATGGACTATTTGCATGCGAAATAAAGCGCGCTAACTTGCAAAAGAGGAAGTTCTCGCCTTGTTCTTTAGCATATGTGAGCGAATCGTTATGTTCGCGCTTTTTACGATTTAGGAGAACTGTGTCGAGGCCTGTAGTGCTTTATTTAAAGCCCTAAATACGCATATTTCGTATTTTGAATTATCAATATATCGAATTATTTCGCGGTCCCCTTCGAGTTCAATATATCCGGGATCAACTGTATATCAATACAGTCGAACCTGTTTATAACGAACTCGAAAGTGTCGTGAAAAGTGGTCATTATATCAGTAGTTCGTTGTATATGGACTCGCCCTTAAAAACGTGCGCTTAGCGGCCAAGCCGTTTGTTTTTCTTTGTGCACTTTTATTAAAGTGCTAACAACTTCTTCGGTGACAAGCTAAGCCTTTTCGCGTCGTGAAGCGACGCCCGCTGCGTGCTCACGAGTGAATTAACCGCCTTTGCGATGAGCTGACACTGTTTCACCGAAGCGCGGTACCGTGACGTGGAGCCGATCATCCCTGGCTAGTTGCGTGCAGCACGTCGCCTACTCAGGTCACGGAGTCACTGCTGGGCCGCTTGCTGTGCGCGCGTTTGTACGTTCTTCGTGCATGCTTCACTCCGGACCGTGCACGGGTGCGGCGACTAGCCTCTTCGTTCAACGCGGCGAAAACAAGCATTTTCCAAGCAACGCGCACTCTACGTCTCAGCGATGCTCTCGCGGCCCTGCACGACGATGCGCGGCGCACTTCAGTTGTCACCTAGTCAAACACGCAGTACACGCTCGCTGTCAGTGCATCGACGTTTCTCGGTGCCCGCGCCGCTCAACAACAGCGAGCTACTTACGTTTCTACAAAGCGACGCGCACTTTTAAAGCGGTCTCGCACGACGCAGCGGCGGCGAACTTGCGAACGGCAGCATGGCTAAGCATGGCGCGCTCGTACCGCCGTCAATCCGCAGTGTACGGCGTAGTACGCCACACGCGCAGCCAAGCAGATATCTACAGATGACTGTGATAAGGTTGTCGGCTAAAAGGCACAATGGCACGTTCATCGACGGCCGCCACCTCGCCTTCGCTCTTTTCTGATGCTTATCCGCGAAGGCATCGCCGCAATCGCGCGGAAATCGTTATCACCGATCGACCGGTCTCTGCTGTTACCGGAAAGACGGACGACTTTTCGGGGCACATTGTGGCGTCGACGAGTTTAGGGACGCAGTGAACCTTTTTGCGATGGAAAGTTATCGCGGTTATCACTTCAATTGCATTTATGCCTTCTTGCGTTCCAAGGCATTGTTTCGTTCATCGCAGGCGGTCGTAGCTGCAGAGAACAGCGTCAGGAAAGGTAACCGTGCGAAAGCTGACCGTATAATAATAATAATAATATCTGGGGTTTAACGTCCCAAAACCAAGATATGATTATGAGAGACGCCGTAGTGGAGGGCTCCGGAAATTTCGACCACCTGGGGTTCTTTAACGTGCACCTAAATCTAGGTACACGGGCCTCAAACATTTTCGCCTCCATCGAAAATGCAGCCGCCGCGGCCGGGATTCGATCCCGCGACCTTCGGGTCAGCAGTCGAGCGCCATAACCACTAGACCACCGTGGCGGGGCGAAAGCTGATCGTAAGGCTTCATGCTGCCTACTTTTGTTTTTCCCCCTCACTGCCATTCTACCACTGAAGAAACGCATGGAAAGTGAGCGACCTCGCTCGCAGCGTCCAAAATCTGCGTGCGGCATTCGCCGATCTGGGTATCTTAGTAACGAGTAAACTGGAGCGGGGCATGCGCGAGCGCGCGCCCCTGTCACGCTATAGAAAACATGTTTTAACTTTTTTTCGCTTCGTATGCGCCATATTTTTGCCGCGACCGTGTCCGTAGTGTTCGTTGTAAAAGTAGGAGGCTTTGAAAAATGTTCGCTATATCTGGACGCAGCTTCAATGGTTAGCATAGGAAAATCGTAAGTGCACCCAAATATGGTCGTTCTAACCGATAGATCGTTATATGTGGGATCGTTATAAGTGGGTTCGACTGTATATACCATCAAACAATATCACCAAACAAACATATTACAGTCGACGACCGATAATTCGGACTCCACGGGGAATGTAAATAAGTCCAAATTATCGAATGTCCGAAAAACCGAATGAGTCAGAAAAAAAAAACACCAGGCCTGCGCTGAAACCGCAGCACAGTCACAGCGAAAGCTGAAGAGCGGCGTTTCTAGATCCCGTTAAGCTCTCTTGGGGCTTCAATACAAGTACACTAGAAAGGTACCCACTACGCCATAAATCACAATTTTTGTGAAGTTGAGAAGCACCTACTAAGCCATTATTAGTCATTCTGCGGAGAAGCGAGGCACCAGCTACACGTCTGTAAGGCATTATGTGCACTTTGTTGACGCGACGACTGATGTCGATGAAGAATTTTGGTTCAGCCCTTTGTAATGGGTTGGAATCTTTAAACGGCCCACCAGTTATGTAATTTGCATTGGGTGACGCCCCGTCGCTATTTCCCTCTCCCGTCATGCTGTATAACATACGTTGACGTGGGAGAGAGACTCGGGGGGGGGGGGCGAAGAACTTTACTCAGAGCCCTAGGCAATGGATCACGCGCTTATGGGCTTCCTTGGCCACCAATACAAGTGCACCTGCGAGGAACCCACTACGCTATAAATCATTGTAATTTTACTGAGACCCCGAGGAAGTGGATCATGCGCTTATGGGCTTCCTTGGCAACCAATACAAGTGCACTTGCGAGGAACCCACTACGCTATAAATCACTGTAATTTTCGAGAAGTAGGGCAGCAGGCACTGTGCCATTTTTCGTCATTCTACGGAGAGCGTTGGTACCTGCTAAACGCATGTAAGGCATTATGCGCACTTTGTTGATGCTGTGCCTGTTGACGATGACGAATTATGGCAGAGCCTTTTGTAATGGGTTGGAAGCATTCAACAACCTACTCGTTGCGCAATTCGCATTGCGTGACGCCTGGTTACAGAATTCGCATTGTGTGACGCTTGGTGCTTATTTTACTCTTCTACCACGCTATATTGCATATGCTAATGTGGTTCCTTCCCAACATGAAGCCTGTATAGGACCTTTTTGCAAAGCAGTTTCATGCACCGGCATGGCTCAGAGGTTGAATACTGGGCTCCCACGCAGAGGGCCCAGGTTCGAACCTCGTTCCATCCTGGAATTTTTTTCTTATTTCGTTTTTTTTCTTATTTCGAGCGATACTGGTTACGGACACCGGCGGCGGCGGCGGACAACTACGGCGCCAAAAACGGCCGGTGAAATGATCTCATAACAGCTTTCGCTGTAAAATACTTTTATTGACACTTCAGGATCCCGGTGGCCGAAAAAAGTTGTCAATGCGTTGCTGTCCGCACTTCCGCTTACGTGCAACCAAGTCCGCCTGTATCTCCGCCAGTGTGATGTGATCGCTGTACGATGGCAAGCTGGTTTCGTTCGTGAAGGCAACGAGTCTGTGCGGCGCACTTACCGGTCGCACAAAGAGGCAGCATGAATGGCGTCGCGGCACGTTTGGCTTCTCGCCTATTAAATGCGTGCACTACGCATGCAACTGCACCAGGCCACATGCACCATCGAGCAGTTGACTGAAGATGCTTATCGTAAGGCTTGTCAGCGATTGAGCCGTACTGGCGCGTTTGCCACCTGCCGCCATCACGCCTCCGTGCATTTCCACTGCCTATCCCTAAGACATAGCCGCACAGCGCCGTGATAGCGGCCCCTTTTAATTTCCGGTCCGCTTCACCCCATAACACGTCGGCATCGCGACAAAGCTGACTTTCAGACTCTGCCACTGTCGCAAACAGGTCGACTCGCGAAAGCGCTAATTCGAACCTACGAGATGATAGACGCGGCAGAGGTGGGGGCTTCAATTATTGCCTTTCGGACCTGCAATTTGGGCAGAAAGTCCTAAAAATCGGACGCCGAAGAGTTTTAGCGTCCGAAATTTCCGACGTTCTTGACCATTGACGTCTATGAGGCTGGTGACGGTGCCGCGAAAGCGTCCGATTTTTCGAGCATGTCTGGAAAATCGGCAGTTGACTGTATCTGCCGCGTTTCGTTGTCGTCGGCGCTGGCTGTGAGGGCACCGTTGACGCCATTCAACTCAGATCTTTTGAGATAGCAGAGCGTAAAATAAAGCAAGTCTCAAGATAAAAATGAACGCGCGCGCAGAACGTTTTACAGCAGATGCATTCGACAGAATGGCGGCGATAGCAGCGCAGCGCGGGGATACAGGAACCGGAATGTAGGATGTTCGCGATGTCGACAGGATTTCCCACAGTTCACCAGTGCCTCCAAGATCGGCATTTCAAATCACAAATCTGAGGCATAAAGTAGCAATCGAAATAGAGCCTCATAGACCACCAATTAGCTTTCGTTTTGATCTTTGAGGCCATACTTTGTATGGTACGGGTGCCGGAGGAGATAATGGCTGGCAATTCGGCGTGCGCGAGTCTCGGACAGGGTCCGGATTATCGAATGTAGATCTCGCAGCTGTCCGAAATATCGGTCGTCTTTACACATTACTTCTATGGGATCAACGGCGGTGCCGCGCGACTGTCCGAATTACCAAGCATGTCCGAATTATCGGTGTCCGATTTATCGGTCGGCGACTGTACTAATAACATAGAAGCCTTGCAGAACCATGCTGTGCGATTCATCTTTTCTGGTTATTCATTTTACACTATCGTCACCTCGTTAAAGAAAAAAGCCGAGTTAAACAACCTAGCACTTTGCCCTTAAATTTCCTGGTTATCACTGTCCCGTAAACTTTATCGTCATGTTTTACTTCACGATGAATTATTTCAGTCATCACTAGTCATCTTCCCACGTCGTGATCACACACATAAAGTCAAACGCATAAACTGCCAGTCTTCCGATTATGTACATTCATTCTAGCCGTGTACAATAACTGAATGGAATGCATTACCCTCAGACACTGCCACAGAACACAACCTTAGCAAATTTCAAGATCTTATTCACGCACAACTTGCCACCTAACCTTATTATTTTGATTTTCTTTTTCTTGTTCCTTGCAGTGTTTGTCTGGTGATTTTGGCTGCTGTTTTGCATTTTTTGTCTGTCTGAAAATGTATTTGGTACATTATGTTTGACTCCATTTACTTTGTACATTTGTTTCAACTTTTGAGGTGCACAATCTGTAACCGATTCCTGTGTCCTTGCCCCCCCCTCCCATTAATACCCTAGTCATGAGGGCCTTTGGGGTTTTTCTTAAATAAAAATAAATAAATAAAACTAGCTGCCCAGCCCTGAACCTGAGCCAAAAATACTTGAATGATGTACAGTCGAGCCCGTTTATAACGAACTCGAAAGTGTCGCGAAAAGTGGTCGTTATATCAGTAGTTCGTTGTATATCGACTCGCCCTTAAAAACGTGCGCTTAACGGCCAAGTCGTTCTTTTTTTCTTCGTGCATTTTTATTAAAGTGCTATCAACCCCTTCGGTGACAAGCTAAGCCTTTTCGCGTCGTGAAGCGACGCCCGCTGCGTGCTCACGAGTGAATTAACCGCCTCTGCAATGAGCTGACACTTCACCGAAGTGTGGTACCGCGACGTGGAGCCGATCATCCCTGGCTAGTTGCGTGCAGCGCGTCGCCTATTCGGGTCGCGGAGTCACTGCCGGGCCGCTTGCTGTATGCCGTATGCACGCGTTTGTACGTTCTTCGTGCTTGCTTCACTCCGGACCGTGCACGGGTGCGGCGACTAGCCTCTTCGTTCAACGCGGCGAAAACAAGCATTTTCCAAGCAATGTGCACTCTACGTCTCCGCGATGCTCTCGCGGCCCTGCACGACGATGCGCGGCGCACTTCAGTTGTCACCTAGTCAAACACGCAGTATACGCTCGCTGTCAGTGCATCGACGTTTCTCCGTGCCCGCGCCGCTCAACAACAGCTAATTTCCTTTCTACAAAGCGACGCGCAGTTTAAAGCGGTCTCGCACGACGCGGCGGCGCCGAACTTGCGAACGGCAGCATGGCTAAGCATGGCGCGCTCGTACCGCCGTCAACCCGCAGTGTACGGCGTAGTACGCCACACGCGCAGCCGAGCAGATATCTACGGATGACTGTGATATAAGGTTGTCGGCTATAAGTCATAATGGCACGCTCATCGACGGCCGCCACCTCGCCTTCGCTCTTTTCTGATGCTTATCCGCGAAGGCATCGCCGCAATGATCGCCCTGATCGCCATGGACGCGAAGAAGCAGAAGAACTTGGATTTGGCGACCAAAACCGACATCATTCGGCGCGTGGAGGCTGGAGAAAAAAAGTTGTCGGTCGCAGAAGCATTCGGCATTCCTCGGAGCACGCTGAGCACGATTCTGCGGAACAAAGCCGATGTAAAGGCGAAGGCTGCCCAGTCGTGCCGTTCTCAGGCTTTTCGTGTGCGTGTTCCTGCGTACGACAATGTTGAGAAAGCGCTGTACGCCTGGTTTTTGGAGACTCGGGCGAAAAACATTCCGATTGACGGCCCGATGCTGATGGAAAAAGCAAAGTGGTTTGCTGCGGCCTTGGGGGTTGACGGCTTCACTGGTGGCACCGGCTGGCAGCAGCGCTTCAAGACTCGCTACGGCATCGTTGGAAAGACCCTGTCCGGCGAAAGCGGCGTGACAAACAGCCAGGACACGGAGAAGTGGCTCTCCGAAGAGTGGCCGAACATTCGCGACAACTTTGCGCCGTCGGATATTTACAACGCCGACGAAACGGCGCTGTTCTGGCAGATGTTGCCTAACAAGACGTTGGACTTGAAAGGGACTTCGTGCCATGGGGGAAAGATGAGCAAAGTGCGCGTCTCGATTTTGCTCGCGGCGAACATGGATGGCTCCTGCAAGCTGCGGCAGTTCGTTATCGGCAAGAGCAAGTCGCCGCGCTGCTTCAAGAACGCGAAGAGCCTCCCAGTCCGATATGCGTTCAATAAGAAAGCGTGGATGACGCGGGACCTGTTTTCCGAATGGATTCGCGCATGGGATGCCGAATTGGAGAAATCAGATCGAAACCTTTGCCTTCTGGTGGACAATTGTTCCGCGCACCATGTCGTGAGCCAGTTGAAAAGGATAACGGTCAAGTTTTTGCCGCCCAACACCACGGCAAGGTTGCAGCCTCTCGACCAAGGCATCATTAAAGCATTCAAGGTCGGATACAGGCGACGTCTGGTGCAACGGCTCCTGATAAACCTTCGGTTGGGGGTCGAACCGAAAACCGACCTCCTTGGAGCGATCCAGATGATGACTGGGGCATGGAATGACGTGAAAAAAACCACAGTCGTAAACTGCTTTCGTAAAGCTGGATTTCTAGCGTCACATGACGACTTCGAAAGCGACATCACAGCAGACAACGACATGGGGTGCCTCGAGAATGACTTTCGCCAACTCTCGGCGTTTCCGGGTGCCATCGCCGATGGGGACACTGCAAGCGATTTCGTCGGCGCTGATGACGACGTGCAAGCAGTTTCGAACCTCACCGATGCTGAAATCGTGGCCGACGTCGCTGGTGCCGATGAGGCGGACCTCAGCAGCGATGATGATGCTGACGACGCCTCGAAGAAACCCTGCGCCGCTGCAGAACTTGCGTCGGCATTCAGCCTCATTTGCCGCTGTTGTAGCGCAATGCAAGGCACAGGACTTGGTTATCTGGAGGGCCTCAGCAATATTGAGGATGGCCTCATGAAATTCATGGCTGACAAAAAGAAGCAATCCAAGGTCACGGACTTTTTTCATGCCAAATAAAGTGCGGCTGTTTTCGTGTATTCTTTTGATATTCTGCGCAAGTCGGCAAGCTCCTGCTTGGCACAGACTCTGGAAACCGCTCCGAGACTCGCCGCGTTACAAGGTAACACTTAAATGGACATATTTTATATTTCGAATTATCGATATATCGAACTATTTCGCGATCCCCTTCGAGTTCGATATATCCGGGATCGACTGTAAGTGGGTTCGACTGTATACTGTTCATACGGAAGCAATTAAACCACACTTGATTCCAAAATGCTGGCTTTTACAAATCCCAGTGCTTGGTTGACAACAACAGCCACTCAATGAAGCAGGAACATAGCTGCACACTTACGCTGATGAAGGGCACGAACACTTGGCTGGATTCATCTTCTGAGCTGGAAAGGAAAAGAGAATCTGTTAGCAGGGGCAGGTGAACATTCCAGTTTCAAATGCATGTAGAATAATACCTGATCAATTTATTATGTTCAACTTTTGAATTCATTCTATTTGTCCTTTCGAATAGTTCAGTACGACGAATATCGAGAAGGTGGTCAATATTCTGACTTGGTTAGGAATGCAAAGCTCCCACTAACACATGCCTACCTTAATGGAAGTTCCATGTCATTTATGGCAAAAAACAAACAAGAACGCATATACACTCAAACCTCATTATAACAAGGCCTCCGAAAGTAAGTTTGTTATATCCGAAAATTCGTTATAAACGTATATTTGTAACACTATATATATGACAAGCCTATTCTTCATTTACTTCGTTATAACCAATAATTCGTCAAATCCGTGTTCAATATATCGAGGTTTGAGTGTACATGCGAGTGCGTTCCACAACAGAAAATTTATTAACTCAATTGTTGGACCAGCTACTCGTACTCATAATGTTGTCGTCAAGTCAGCCCTGTTCTTAACTTCGATGCCCAAGCCCTGCAGCAAGTACCCAGTCTTTTGGCTTTTTACTGGCCTGCGAAACCTTGTGTATCCTGTGTTGCCTGCGGTGGTGACACACTAGCCTTAGCTGTAATCGTACCAACCCTGATCGTAACATTGATATTCTACTGTAATTGTAACAATGAACCTACGGTCAAGAAATAAACAACGGAGTTTGAGAATGATTTAGTGCTTCATATGCGTAGGAGGTACTGGCAGGCTTGTTCGTTGTATGTGATCTAGAGAACAGCAGCGCAAAATTTAAGAAACAAGGACAAACAATGATACATAGTGTTTAATTGTAGCATTCATTTAGAGTAGGGATGGGCAAATATTCGCGAGCTTCCAATATTCAAATGAATATTACATTATTCGAATTCGCTTCGACACGAATTAACATTATTCAAAATTTCAAAGTATTCGAAATGAACTAATATATGTATAGGTCATTCCATGCCAAGTGTCCGAGCCGTGGCGCTGCTCGCACACTGCAGATTTTCCTGGCAAAATTTTTGCCTTTTTTCTATGCCACATGGAGTATTGTGGCAAAACATTTTTGCTCGAAAAAAATTTTCGCAACTGTGGCGTCCCTTCAAAGTTTGCTTGCTTTTGCTAAACTGCGCCTATAGAAAAATGTATATAAAATCCGTTTTTGTGTGCTCAGTTTTCAAACTGCGCTTGCCCTACTACAGAGGTTCTGTTTAGTTGTCTTATTTAATAATTCTGAAAATTTTGTATTTAGCCGCCGGCGACGTGCTTTCAAAAACAACGAAAAGCTTCAAAGTTAGCGATTTTTTCTTAAGCTAACTCGAAGACTCCCTAAGCAATCTTTATATTAGCGTGGTTTTCAGGAAAGTGTATTTTTGTTGAAAGATATTTCCATGCGAAAGAGACTTCAAATATTCGTGAAAAAAAAAATTGTGAGATCAGAGACAATATGAGATTTGACGCGTATTTGACCGTATTTGTTGTACTGTTTCGGTCCAAGTAAAAATCCTCGTGACGCGGTGCTTGATAGAAGACTTCATTGCTAAGTAATGAAGTAAGTCTAATCAAATTATCTTTTATTTTAAGAAAGAAAATTTTTGAATTTGGCCCTCCGAACGCACCCTGCCTTTTTTTCTGTTGCCACTTCGCGACAACGCGCGTGGTCGCCCTTGCAGATGACACTCGTCACGGGTGGTGGCAAGATGAGAGATATATGTCAGTGTCTCATGTTTTGTTGTGTTAAGTCAAAGTATCTGTTTTAATCATGAACTCTCCCGGCTTTTGGAACATTTTTGTCTCATGAGCGCTCTAAAGTTTTGTCACGAGGATTTTTACTTGGACCGCATCAGTACAAAAAATACGGTCAAATACGCGACAAATCGCATATTGTCTCTGATTTCACAATTTTTTTTTTGAGAAGATTTGAAGTCTATTTCACACCTAAATATTTTTGTACAAAAAATACACTTTCTTGAAAACCCCGCTAATATAAAGATTGCTTAGAGAGAGTTCGAATTAGCCTAAGAAAAAATCGCGAACTTTGAAGATTTTCGTTTTTGAAAATACGTAGCAGGCAGCTAAACGAAAAAGTTTCGGAATTATTAAATACGGCAACTAAACAGAACCTCTGTAGCAGTGCAAGCATAGTTTCGAAGCTCAGCACACAGAAACAGATGTTATATATATTTTTCTATTAGGCACAGTTTAGCAAAAGCAAGCGAACTTCAAGGGAGTGCCACGGTCGCGAAAATTTTTTTTGAGCGAAACTATTTTGCCACAATGCTCCATGTGACATAGGAAAAAGGTATAAATTTTATCAGGAATATTTGCGATGTGCAAGCGCCATCGCTGGGACACTTGGCATGGAATGACCCGTATATTTGGGGGCATGTAAGCCCCCTCTAAAGGTGGTTTCACTGCAGTGTGGCATGTCATGCCGTGAAACCCCGCATCAAGGGGAAACACGCACTGCCGCGAAGCCACATTTCAAGGTTAAATGTAGATATTACCTTTGTTGCAAAATAGTGCGGAACGGAGCAACTTGGAGCGTGCCAGACTCTATCGAAGACGAGAAAACTGAGGCGGGTCGAGGGCGCATGCACGTGGCCGGTGCAGCAGTTCGCCTTTAGTATTGCCATTAAACGGACGTCTCTCTTTCACGTCTGGGGAACCAGTCATTTCGTAACAACCTTCACCTCAATTAGTTATTTGTAAAGTTTAAAAGCGCTCGCTTCGAACCTCAAACTTACTTATTTGCCCATCCCTAATTTAGAGGCAAGGGGGGACAGGAAGAAGGGATGTTGGCACACCTGTTGGGTGGCCGATGGTTGATCATGGCTTCGGCTATGGGCAGCTGCAGCGTGGCATGTGCCGAGGAAAGGTAGTCGGCCGCCCGCTGCTCGGCCTCGTCCAGCCAGCCTTCCGCGAACTGGGAGGAGTAGCAGTTGTCCACGGCACACAGGTGCCGCAGCAGGGGCCCACTCGCTGCACCTGCAAAAGACCACGGGTTGTGTCAAGGCAAGAACATCAAAAAATAGAGCCCACAAATTATTTTTTTATAACATGTGTTAGATAGTCTGCATGGGTGATTTAGTGAGCCATGTTAATTGTAAATTTGAGGGCATAACTAAACATGTGCACTTAAATGAAATTTGAACGCGCAACTGAATGCGCTTGTCCTTGTCTTCTCCTAGTCGTTGCTTACTTATGTGCTCAAAGTTTCCAAGCAACACGTATGTTAAAGTTGAGTTCACTGACGGAGACTTCAACAATCTGAAAAGATCATGTTACTATATTCTAAAAAGTGAATACTTTAAGACAATGCCACTGGCCTTAGATGCAGCACCAGCACACCAGATTGGAAACATTCGCTCTGGTTTCACATTGCTCTAAAGCCAGTCTGAGACAAATTATATGGACAGCAGAGAACAGTGCATTCCTGAACGTAAAGATGATTCCCTGCTCTCTGATATAACACCAGGGTGGCAAATGCAGATCCCATTCTTTTTATCCAATCGCAACCAATTCAAACACTTTTTGATTCAGAAAAAATTAGAGCTGTGCGAATAGCAAAATTTTGGGTGCGAAGCGAATTCGAATAATAAAGATTGAGTGCGAATCGAATCGAATAATTTCGAATAATTTTCGAATATTTCTCAAACATTTTTCGAATAATTCGAAGCGAAATTACAGAAAAAGTTGCAGAGAATCCCTAAGTATGTTCTTGTGAGATAGCAACATGAAAGTGTTTCTTTTCGCTAGGTTGATGAAGAGCTGGTGGGGTCATATTTCATAGTTGTCTTTCTTATCAAGAATGAGGTAATGTAGAGGCCGAATGGTATTTATGTACATGATTTGGTGCAACCAAAGTGTTGCCGACAACACTTTACACGTGATAGGCAGAGATGCCATTTCCTCAGCCTCTCCTCCTCTTTCAACTTCTGTGGAAGCCCAACTGATGTGGCGGACAAGGGTGTGCTCCCTTCCAAATCTCCCTCGTAGACGTCGATATATAAGAACATTGTTGTGTCGTACGACCGCTCGTGGCCCTCGGACACACCAGTGCAGTAAAGGTCCCTGTACATGCCACTGGGTGGAGCTGGGTCTCCCCCATGCCTCTTTGCTATCACCAATCCGGCGGGGCCATGCCGGTCATGTGACCTGTGCCTCGCTGACCAATAGCCCTTCTTTCCTCTCCTTAAAACCTCCTGCAATAAACGCGGGAGAGCAGTCTCCCGTCAGTCTCGCCGAAGCTTGGTCTCTGCGTCGTCACTTTACGCGCCCTCCCGTCGTTCGGCCTCTCCGTCGGCCCGCTGCGGGTTACGCCGCGCTCCTGCCCTACACCACAAACATCTGAAACTTTGGATACTAAAAAGCTTCGGCGTCCGATTTTTCGGACTTCCTGCCCAAATTTCAGGTCCAAAACAGCATAATTTGAGCCCCCAACTCTGCCACATCTTTCATCTCCATATTGGAACCAGCGTTTTCTTGAGTTAATACATTTGCGACCGTAACGGAGCTTGAAAGGCAGCTTTGCCGCAATACGAGGGTGTGATGAGGTGAAGCATATTGAAAATCTAGGGACCACTTACAAATGGACGTTGACTGTGTCTTGGCTAAGTTTGACCGTAACGGAGCTTGAAAGGCAGCTTTGCCGCAATACGAGAGTGTAATGAGGTGAAGCATATTGAAAATCTGAAGGGGTCACTTTCAACCAGACGTTGACTGCATTTGTCTTTGGGAAGTTCGAATAGTTCGAATAGTAAAATTTCAGTGCGAATCGAATCGAATAGCAAACACTATTCGAAAAATATTCGAAATTTCGAATATTCGCACACCCCTAAAAAAAATATAACAGGCTTTACGGGAACCACTACAGGGACGACAACGATGCCACAGGGTAGATTAAGACAACATTACAGTAAAAAAATCAGAATAATGCAACCCGACATGTGGAAGATGACACAGCACTGATCACTAGATACAAACACGTGGCTCAGTAATGGTGTGACAATTCAAACGTAACGGAAGACCACGCAACCAGAGGAAAGCGACACCACTAACCACTGGAGGTTGCAGGCATGGGGAAGAACCGCAGGTAGGCCTGCCACTCGGGCGGCTTCGCCGACAGTTGCTCGACGTAGAGGCGCACCAGCGCGGAGAGGAAGGTCTCCGATCCGAGAACCCCGACGCGAATCGTACCGGGGGGCCGCGCATTGCAGTGGCAGAACTTCTGCAGCCGCCCAACGAGGGCACCGAAAGCGGCACGCAGGTCGGCACTGCCCAGGATCAGCACGGGCAGCGTGGGCAGTGGACGCGGCAGTGGCGCTTCGGCCAGGATGAGCTTTTCGGGCAGCGCCGACTCTTCGGGCGGCAGGAGGCGCGACAACTGTTCCAGGACACGCTGAACCCCAGCCGCCTGATTGACACACAAGAGAAGTTCAAGACATGATCAGTACAGAACACACGTCTCCCTCAGAATGAATTTGATTTTATTGACATATACAACAATTTCCAAAAATACAATAGTGTGAGAATGAATTTGTGGTGTCCTGACTTCTTTCTTGTGTCCGTGTTTGCACGCCCTGTCTTTTTAGAATGAATGAGGGGGCATTGATCGAGGGCTCGATTCTTTTCGTTAGACACAACCTAATTGGACCAACAGACTGTGAAAGTAAGGAAACTATGGGGATATTATTGGTATGTTTTAACTGTAGTATAACCCGCCACAGTGGTCTAGTGGTTATGGTGCTCAACTGCTGACCCGCAGGTTGCGGGATCAAATCCTGGCCGCGGGGGCCGCATTTTCGATGGACACGAAAATGCTTGAGACCCGTGTACTTAATTTAAGGTGCACGTTAAAGAACACCAGATGGTCGAAATTTCCGGAGCCCTCCACTACGGTGCCTCTGATAATCATATCTTGGCTTTGGGACGTTAAACCCCAACAATTACTATATTAATTAACTGTAGTATAGTAATTATTGCATAAATAGAAAGGAACTGGAAGTGGATGAAAAATCAACTTGGGGTAGGTAAAGACTGAACCTACAACCTTCGGGTACCACGTCCAATGCTCTACCAATTGAGCTACAAGGACAGTCATTTTCCCATCAACTTTATTGGGCATTTTTGTTAGTGTAATCCTGAGTGTGTTAGCCAGTGTTGCTCACAGCCTTGACAGCGAGTGTGGAACACTCACCATCGTGGCTGCGATTTCCCTAAGAGCTTTTTACAGCAAAAGTCTTTTGATGTTTGTATTGAATTGTACAGTAACTATATCTGGGTTTTATGTAACGTGTCAAAACCAAGATTTCATTATGAGGCACACTCTAATGGGAAGCTGCGGATCGATTTTCACAATCTAGAGTTCATTAAAGTGCTCCTGAATCTAGGCGAGCAATTTCTGCCTTTTGCCCTTGTCAAAATGTGCTTGCCGTGGCCAGGAATGTACTATGTGTTCACACAACCACGTTCCCATTTGGTGCAAAATCCTAAGTGCTCAATTGGGATAAAGCAGGCGACTTCTAATCTGCCACATTGACAAGAGCCTCTCTTCCAACTTTTCCCTTACTTTTGTGGTTTTTCTGCTTATCAATGACAACAAATAAAATCTGCCATGGCTTAATTCAGTGGTCTGTACTCACATCCTCATTACACATTCGTACCAGTTAAGGTGCTTGTTTTATGGCTTATGATAATTAAGAATCCAAAGGTAATCTTTAAGAACCCTAGATAATGATCTAGAGTTCTTACGTGCCAGAACCACGATCTGATTATGAGGCACAACGTAGTGGCAGGCTGTGGAAATTTTGACTATCTGTTCTTTAACCTGCACTGACATCAAACAGCACAACGGGCCCTTAGCATTTCGCCTCCATCGAAATAAGACTGCCGCCATTGAACGCGCCACTTTCGGGTTGGCAGACAATGCTAAGTTAACGCTACACCACTGTGAGAATGTCCCAACCACACCAGCCTTGATCCCACAGCTGTCATAATTATTACACCCAAACCTGAATATAACGAACAGAGATATATCGAATTATTGGTTATAACGAAGTAAATGAAGAATAGTCTTGTCACAGACACAGTGTTACAAATATACGCTTATAACGCATTCCCGAAAATAACGAATTCATTTTCATGTAAGATGCAACTTCGTTATAATGAAGTTTAAGCGTATCGGGGCACGCAATGTGTGCCTGGAAAGAAAAACGAATTCTCACATCTTCCCGGGGCGTGGGTGGTGGCGGTGCTGCCTCCTGTGCAGGCGGGCTCTCCTCGTCCGTGTCCTATTGAGCGAGACAGACTCGGTGAAAACAGGGCCCCCAACTATGAGAAAGAGTACAACTGCCTGAACAACACAACTCACCTGTATGCTGTCCGAGTCCTGACCCTGCACAAGAAAGGACCAGTTGATGAGAGGATCAAGACACTCAGAGTATCACGCAATAAACTTCATTAGTCTAGCAGACATGCAAAAGAGCTGGTTGAAGAAGTGCACATTGCACTACGAAAGTCTTCATGGCAGGCAAAGTGAGACATTTCAGTAGTTTTGGAAGCGCTTGAAAAACGAGGTCCCAAAAACGACATCTCACCAATGGAACGGTCGATTTTTCGTCAACTTCAATTCATTTTGATTTACGTCACAATTAATACACCTACAGTTAAATGCAACAATTAATGTGCTCTACGCTTTCCCTGGCCTGTCTGTTCTATTCATTTGGTTGTGTCTAAAATATAAATGAGCCCCTCGAAGAAAATTCCCACTTTTAAGGACACATTGAGGCACAATGAACAAAAGAAAAACAGAAGCGCTCTAGCACCTAAAGTTTATTGCAGCACCCTGCCTACATACATTGTCACGTAGTCGTGACGGGGAAGCCGATGGCACTCGTACTATTGAAGACGAAACTCTTTATTGAGCGAACTTGTGCCCAGGAAACAAGAAGTCAAAGTACAAGCAATACACGCTGTGCACTGATAGCGGTGAACAGAGCGTCGGCCGTCGGTAATCTGATTTGCGGGAAGACACGACGGCATTTATACATGTGCCATTGAAGATTCCAGCCTTATCGCTGGTGGCCGCGTTAGTTCCAGAATAAACTTTACTGTTTGCATTGCGCGCTCAAGCTTATCAGAATATTCTAAAGGAATCTTTTCCAGACATTCAGACGCTGTTTGCGCAAGGCAGTGGTTCCACGTGTAAGGGACCGGTTGCATAAAAATAGTAATAACAGCGCGCGTGGCAATATACAGCCATTCTAACCAAGCTATCTCAAGGAGCTAAAAAGTGCGAGTTGGTTAAGAAGTACGGCGTGTGCAAGTCAACCATATCGGCGATCCTAAAAAAAACGAGGACAAAGAATGAGTGCCGACGCCAACTCGATGGACAGAATGCGTGTGTGGAGGGCCACCTATGCGCGCGTGGAGGACGCGCTACTGAAATGGTTCGTCGAAGCGCAGGCTCGGAACATTCCAGTAGTGGTCCTATGATGCTGGCCAAAGCGAAAAATTTAGCATTCCTGTTGGAGTTCCCAGACTTCTGCCCAGAAAATGCCTGGCTACAATTTCAAGGTGAGCCATGTCATTGTTTTCAAATCGACTGTCGGTGAGCCAGTGCCCACAAGCGTGCCTGTAACAATCAGCTACATAGATGGAATCAGGCAGCTTGTCTATGCCAAAGGCCTCGGCGAAGAGCACGCTGCCACTTTAAATAAACTGCAGACCGCCCTTATCGCAACTGCATTGTCGAAACAGACGTGCATTCAGACTTTTTTGCGAAAAAATAAATTTTGCGTCTTCACTTGCAACTTTTTTAAAGCTGTGTTTCATTTACTACGAACTTCAGGATAGTACAACGAACCGATCAGGTTCATTATAAACGGGCTCGACTCTATATGCCAACTTGAACCATGTGACGTATGTCATCACAACATCGAGTTAGGGAACAATTCCTTGTGCGACAAAGCAGCCGACAGGGAGTTGACACATTTGGCCTCTCCTTTGATTATAGTTTGTGCATGCTTCTTGCATGCTTCTATCTTTATGTCTTGAAAGAAAAGGCACAAATTTTAGACACTACGAAGGTAAGACAACAAGGTGAGCGCCTGTGTGTGTGTCCTGTTTTATTTTTGAAGTGTCTAAAATTTGCACCTTTCTTTTCAAGATGCTTCACCAACTAGCCCTTCAAGAAGTACTTCTAATCTATCTTTATGTTGGCTGATTATGTCGCAATTTGAAAACACGGGTGCGCAACCACAGTCATTGCACTGAATCGATGAGTTCCCATCCCTGTACAGTGGTCTGCGTTCCCCCCAAAATACAGTATGCTATTTTAACTAACCCAAGAAACGTCACTCCTGAGACATCTCACTCACCCGTGAGTCGTCGGCGAGTGGCACCAACGTGGCCGAGGAGAAGAAAGGCCTGAGACTAGGCTTGGGCGTCGACGAGCACAGGCTCAGGTCGTCCTCGCCGCCCCCGCTGTCTTCCTCCGACAGCCCCAGTTCGTCCAGCAGGAGCTCTTGCAGGCCGGGCTTCTCCAGCAGTTCCTGCTCCAATCCCGGATCCGTGCCAAATGCCTGGAAAAGAGAAACACGAACGGTGGCAAACAGACCAGGTTGTCGTTCTGCTCCAATGAATTTGCACACAGTGCACAGAGTGCAAGTGAATTTACACAGGGCCACTGACTTCACCACGAGAATAAACATTGATCCAAAAAATATTGTTTTTATGTAAGTGTCCCTCACGGCTTCTATTTGGAGTATTAAGGGGGAGACCCTGCTTTAGAAGCATATTTCTTTAATTCTGAGCAGATTCTTGTTAAACTTTCACAGCTTACGTATTTTTATGCGCCGATTTCAAATATATGCAATTATTTTTCCAGTACTGTATGCTGCTTTTAAAATATCAAACATTTGATGTGCCTCATGAGGATCAAGATTTTCTTCTAAACTGTGAGAGTTGAAAAGCAGATCAGCATATGACAATAATCTGGAATGAATACTGTAGGCAATAAAGCAACAAGAACGGATATTCTAAGCCAATTTGAACAAAAGTTATGGTATGTTGAAACTTTTGCCACTGAAATCCCTGCTTGAGATCGAATCACTCGCGCATGTTGAACATACCATGACTTTCTTCAAAAGAGTTCCGAAGAGCCATTCTTGCTTCACTGCATACAATTCTCATTCAAGATTGTGATATGTTCAGTTGCTCTGTAACTCACAGTTTAGAAGGAAATCTTGCTGCTAACAATGTAAGAAACATGAGATATCTACTATGTACTGTGTTAGAAATATAATGGCATATTTGAAATGAGCATATAAAAACATATCAGCTATGAAAGTCTAAAAAAAAATCTGCTCTAACACAAAAATTATGTTTCTGAAGCAGATTCTCCCCATAATTGAGCATAGCATTTCTTTAGCTACCTCACAGCCATTTCAACTGACCAACGAGACGACTGACTAATACACTGTCTGGGTATCCAACTGCAATGTCATGCACATGCACGCAAACACACACATTTATGCAAGTGACGTCAGCACAGCACATATGTACAGTGGCGGTCAAAATTTTACGGACTACGGGAGCGTGTGGCAGACAGCACCGAGGCGCCTTCTTACGGCTGCTTGCGAAGCTCTAGAGCACACACTGCGCACGTGCATCCTTGTTTACCTGCCAGCCTGCTCGTTCGCTCGCTTCAAGTGCGCACGCACCAGAACGCCAGAGAAAGCGCAAGGTGCCGCTTCTACAGTCACCGCGGAAGCCCCGAGCGATTTGCCTAAAAGAAAACTTTTCTACTTGGCGAGAACTTCATCCTGGTCTGGATAAATTTTTCGTCAGCTTTCAAGATTTTTCTACTTCATTTCTTAACCCAGGTGGGTTTTTCTTGTAGGTTTGTGCTACAAACCGGTCGATGCCAAGTTTTTTCTTTCATAGCACATATGAGCAGGCGCAGAATAGTTGCACTGAGCATCACACAAAAATTTACAGCATGCATAAGTTCCGCGAATGGAAGCTGCTGGGTAATCTTATCACGCATGCAGATTTGAGACAAACTGACACAAAGCATGTTTTCCACGCTGCGGAGCATCTGGGCAGAAAGCGTAGAGTGCGGCGCACACCAAGCACTGCCAGTACAAGTTACCTATTTCAGTGATGTGATTGACTGAAGCTGTTTTGGAGCAGGTTTTTGGAGCAGCAAAAAGTGTGTTTTGGAGCAGGTAAAATGACTTTTGGAGCAGCCAAAAACGTGTTTGGGAGCAGGGAAAACAGCTTTTGGAGCAGCTAAAAGCTCACTGCCAAGTGGAAAATGAACCGTGTGAAGCAAAACAGTCAAGTAAGGACGAACTCTTTTGAAATAAATAGTTCTGTCCAATAATGGATGTTTGCATAACGCCATTAGATCACCTAACAGCACCGTAAGCATAAACATTGGACACGGGTGTCAATGCAGGCTGCCATTGACGTTGTGGTCTGATAACTGTCTTATAACATTGGCGTTGCGGTCTTATAATGGCTTAGAGTGGCCAAACTAACAACGCAGGTAGGGTTTCCCAACTACAGTAGAATCTCGGTGATGCGAATCTGAAGGAGGAGCGACACTATTCGTATCGCCCAAAATTTCATATCAAAACACTAGCAAAACCTGTTTTCAAACCACGATATACGCACAAAACATTTATTTCTGTCAAAAGAACTCGCGTACGCCTTTCTGGGACACACATGAACGGACCAATAAGGGACGGCGCAGCTGGCTGCCGCGAAAGCGCGCATCATAGCAATCATAGCTTCGCATGAGTCCAGCTGAAAACTAAGTGAAGTCCGCTCCACCATAGTGACAAGCGAAGATCGACGCGAACGCCGAAAGGCTTCGCGCCAGGGGCATAGGCAGAAATTTTTTTCGGGGGGCACCTCCTTGATTTGAAGTGGGGGCCGGGCAGGCAGGTGTGGTCAAGTGTCATTTTCGGCTCTGTATGCCATAGCAAGAAAAAATTCGGGGGAGGAGGAGTGCAGTGTGCCCCCCCCGCGACTACGCCACTGCTTCGATCCTTTTTTTTTACGACTATATAGCCTTTAATCTACCGCTCCGTTAGCTGCGTACCTTCGGAGCTCGTAGTCGCTATCGATGATCCCGTTGACAGCGACCGTGGTTTCGTGCGCGGCGGTTGTGGCAAACGGTAGTTCTGTTTTCAATCTGCCTGCGCTGGCCGTGCCCGTGCCTTGAAAACTACGCTCTGCGTCGCCTGTATTGCTACCTATAATCGCATCTGTCGCAGTTTTGTCCGTTTGCGGGAAGCAGCGTCGCTTGGACTAAGTGGGCGTTGGACGCGCGTCGGAGTCCCGTCAGTTTCGTCATCGCCATACATGATAGTGTCAAGAGCGACCGCGGTTTCGCCCACAGCGGTTGTGGCAAACGATAACCACAGTTCTGACAGCGTGCGCACTGGCCGCGCGCGTTCTTCCGAAGCTAACAGCATTCTGCTCTCGGCCGTTTCTTGACGGATTCAGTACCAAAGTTCGTATCCCCCGCCGCGACGCGGAAAAGTGTCCGGAACATCCAAATTTCGGCCCATTCGACACAGTGGAATTCGGCTGGGGAATTTCACGAATTCGTATCAGCCGGTTACGTTTACATCAATGCCTCCTAAATTGGTTTACTGTGGGTTCGCAAAGAGCCTGGATCGGATTGGGTTGCAATTTTTGTCATGTCCAAATACGTCTGATATGCAGGTCTTTGGAGTTTTTCAGTACACCTGCTGAATTCCAGTGCTGATTCGTGGCCTCAATGTGCCTCTTGCTTGTAGCATGTCGCTTTATCGCTGCAAAACCATGCTGTTCGCGGTTAATAGTCTGACTACAGACAATGCAAAATACACTGCCATCGCTTCCTTGACGACACCAAGATGATACAGTGTCTCCATTTTCGTCATTCTTGTTCACGATGTCAACACTGACCTTGGTGGAACGACCTGAGGCTCTGACACGGCGAGACACGAACAATGTGAAAAGAAATTCTCCTCAAGAAACGTGTGGCGATATACGCTTTTTGCTAATCCCGCCGAGGACGGAATATTCTTTGTTGATAGCCGTTCCACGGCGAACCTAGTTTTCCACGAGTTTTGCTCACCGACTGGAGTCGCGTTCCGTGAAAATCCTCAAACAACACTAAGGTGCCAATTAACTGCGCCAGTTCACGGCTGGTGCGAAGCTTGTCCGTCATCTTGCCAGCTTCTCTGTTTGCAATAACCGCGATAACTGCTGTTATGTCTACTAGCTACCCCTAACCGTGGTTAGCCGTAACCGTAGTCAGCTTAACCACGGTTAAGGTTGTCCGTGTGACAGAGGTATAACACTGGTTCGAGTAGCAGAACTTAAAAAAGGGGGCAAAAATAAGACAGGCATGGACGTCGCTGTACTAACTGAAATTTTACTTCTATGTTGCTGCGGCGGTGCGGTCACACCAGCTCGCGGCGAGCCGCTCCTTTCAAGGTGCATTTTTAGGGGGTCACGCCAATTTACAGCAGTCTGGAGAGGGTTATGTCGGCGCCAAAAGCCTGAGCAAGCCAAACCAGCGCTTAAGAGCCTGCCCATCAATCTGCGTCCTGTCAGGTCCCCCAGAAAGCGCCGGGCAGTGTGCCGAGAAAAATGATGCAGGAACCCATTCCTTTCGCGGCACGAAAATTTTGCCACGTGGCAGTTTTGGAGTGTCGCGTTTTCCGCCGCCGGTGCGCTGCGCACGTTTTAGTTTTGCCGCTAGTGTGCTTATAGTTTGGCGCAGTTTTGGCGCAGAACAGCGGAGATGTAGCAGGTTTCACGTCTTGGCACAGTTTGGCGCAATTGGCGCAGCTATCACATCACTGCTATTTTTGTAACGATATCATTGCTCGGTGGTTCCGCAGCAACTGCAGAAGCGGCACCTTGCGATTTCTCTGGCTTTCCGGCGCGCGCGCACTTGAGCGAGCAAACGAGCAGGCCGGCAGGTAAACAAAGCTGCGCGTGCGCAGTGCGCGCTCTAGAGCACTGCAAGCACCCATGAGAAGGCGCCTCGGTGCTGTCTGCCATGCGCTCCCGTGGTCTGTAATATTTTGACCGCCACTGTACATGTGATAAACATACACAAAAATGCTAATAAAGATGTTTCGATGCCAGGATTTGAGCCCAGGGCTTCTACCAAGCCCAATGCTCTGCTACATTGCAGGTGCATGCCTCATTAGGCAGAATAGAACACTTAATTGAATGTTTCCTCTACAAGCATGCACACTCAGACAGTTTGCGCATTTTTTCACAATGCTAACTAAGTGTCAAATTGCCATTCAATCGAACGTGGATGCAGATTAGTACTTTGAGAAGCACTTCAATGACAGTGCTATATGCACTGGCTGTGACAATCATTTTTAGATGGTTCCTGCTGTAATTTTTGTGTAAGAAGGAGTACAAAGTAAGCCTGCAACAGCAGTAAGTGAACGAGTTTTAAAAAGACATTAAAGAATAACATTAAGTTTGGTTAGATTGATTTTTTTACTTGCATAGGAGTCTATCACCATTTTCTGCATGCCAATGAACAAATTTTTTGCATCGGAAACATCCACCGAAAGTCCCTTGTGCTGATGCTCAAATTGAACCGCCTGCACAGAATGATGGATTTGACACCACCACCTTGGCTGCCGATTTCTGTGAATCAGCGGGCATCTGTGAACTCCACGGCCGTAATATGTAGCAACAGAGGCTAATATAATAGATTGCAGTGCAAAGGCACATTAAATCAGAGCACACAGAGAATGAATATAGCAAATCAACAATTCAAATCACAAACCAGGCCTGGTGTTGCTAGTGATCTCTCGTTTTGTTGCTGAGCACAATGCACTTGTTGGCATATTCGTTTAACGATGATGCCTGCTCAACCTCGTGGATATTGGCTCCTTCTAGAAGAACTTCTACTATTACAATAGGTTGGATTGCCTCTCTGTCCTGGTTTAAAAGTTAATTAGTGCATTATTAACAACTGTTCAGATTTCCACCGACTCATTTTAACATGCATGCCACTGTGACCAAAGCAATTTTGTCAGGATTGCACAAATGTCTAGACTACTGTATTTTGCAAGTATTTCAAATACGTCCTTTGAAACAAATCATATAACACTACACTTTCCAATGAAATGATTCCGACTGCAGTTTACAGTTCGGTGCACAGTGAAGGTGCACTAGAAAACAGCTAAGAGGCTGCTGCTGCTACTACTACTGCTACGAGGTGAATGCTCTATGGTGCAGTTGTGATGGGGTGTCGTTTATAAATACTTGCACCAGCCGACAGCGCACCACAAGAGCGATTCGAAGGCCAATGAGAGCAGTGTAGCCCACCTCAGCGTCCGGCACCCGGAACTTCTTCAGCAGGGCTATGAACTTCTGCTTGATGTTTCTCTGCAAAGACAAAGGGGGCTGATATCAGAGGCACGTCAGCAAACTCCAATTCTCTAAAAATAGCAGCAGTAAGCCCTCGAATGATAGAAAACTGAGCAAGTTGTTACGAATTCATGATAAAAGACTGCAGGTGTAGGCACACATATACAAGAGAGAAGTTTCAGGACAACACAAATGCAACGTTTGTGTTCTGACCTCTAGTGTTTGTGTTAATACGCCTACGTCTTTTATTGGTAAGGCCTCATTCATACTGCCATCAAACTCCTCATCGCGCCACCACGGTGCCAAAAGAACGCACCACAGATGCGATGGAGCCACGTAAGAACATGTCACAGCAGTGGGGATCTAATAATATAATATGTGGGGTTTAACAACCCAAAACCATGATATGGTTATGAGGGATGCCGTAGTGGAGGGCTCCGGAAATTTCGATCACCTGGAGTTCTTTAACCTGCATCTAAATCTAAGTACACGAGCCTCAAACACTTTTGCCTCCATTGAAAATGAAGCCGCGGCGGCCAGGATTCGATTCCGCGACCTTCGGGTCAGCAGTTGAGCGCCATAACCACTAAACCACCGTGACAGGGCAGCAGTGGGGACATCGACAGCAGCGCATTCTCAGAGCGTTGGCAGACCAGTTTAACCAGTTGCACCAAAACGCAGAAATCCGTATTTGACATGGTAACATCAAACACATACGTAAACAAAACAGCAGATTCACACAACTGACATCTGCATAGCATCTCCACTAGCGACGTTAGTTGCCAGCTCCCCCTTTTCAAAATGGCTATTTGAAGTGAAGCTTTTACGAGTTACAGATTTAGATGTAATATGGAGATGTAATATGGATGTAATATGTAATATGTAATATGCAGAAATATGGCCCTAGAAGGTGCCCTAGTGACATGCGTACAGTGGAACTCCGATTATACGAGTTTGAGGGGACCACACAAAACCATCGTATATTCTGAACATCGTATAATTGAAAAACTAAGAATATAGGCTGTGATGCTCAGTCTTGCCCAAAAAACAGGTAGAGACCGCCTAAATAAGCTCGTGGCCCAGCCCTGCGCTTCTCCAAGGTAGATTAACTTATATTTTAAAATTCACTCTAAACATTTAATTGGAGGAGGTGTGACCAAATCTTTATTTTTAACCTAAACAAAAAAAAAGATCGAATCTAACATGCATCTTCTGTGTGATAAAATAAGTCTGAAAATTGACCATGTGTAAAAAGAAAACCAAATCCACGTTGGCAACAGCCTCCCGTCAGAACAGTCAGAAACAGCGTCATCGCCATCCCATAATGACTGAGCACATTTTGTTGAGTGTTCGCATTGTATGATTTTGTGCATGACAAAGCTGTGCAAGTCGTATTTGTTCCCTTTGGAAGAGAAATTCGTGACCATAAACGCTCACGGCAAGCAAAAGTCATTCTGCACGCTGAAGACAGCTGCGTCGCGTCCCTTTCGCGCGCTTGAGGCCTGTGACTGCGAGCACAGTAAACAAAGACAGGAGATTTTTGGATGCATGTTGACCAGGAAAAGTTTTCACAGCCTCAAAACGTGAAAATATACGGATTTGAGTATCAGCCTGTCAACTAGCTGAAGCTACTTCATGCAGATCAGTTTTCAGTGGAGGCAAAAATGCTCGAGACCAGCGAACCAGATTTAGGTGCACATTAAAGAACCCCAGCTGGTCGAAACTTTTGGAGCCCCCCACTATGGCGTCCCCCATAATCATATTGTGCGTTTGAGATATTAAACCCCAACAATTATTATATTATTATGTAGATTGAGCTTGTCTAGGTAACGGCCCTGGAACCCGCCTGCAATTAAGGTGCACCCAGAAGTGACCTAAAAGAGAGAAAAACTGGATCACAGAAAAAATGAATTGCCAGGAGAATAAATTTTCCGTTATAAAAGGAATACTGCACCTGTCTCACCCTCTCTTCTTTTTTTTTTAAATCATCAGCCTAGGGACACTAAGTTTCTCTTTTGGACCCGCGAATATTTGGTGGACATTAGATTAGAGTAAAAAAAGGTGAATTTTTCTCGGCCGGTATGAAAGAGTCGTACAATGCGAGGTGAGCACAAAATTGTTTCGTTTAATCGAGGTTTTTAGTACATTATTTCTTTGGGGTTTTCCCCGAAGAGAAACTGATTCACCACCAAATGTGGGTCGTCCTAAGACTGGGGGACATACAATTGAGGTTCCATTGTATTTGTATGTGCTGTCTGCCAATAACTGATGCTCTCTCGATCGTGGGCTTGTTGGCGATCAGCCATTTCTCATATGCCAATTTGATCTTTCATTGAGGACACTTGTCATTTCACGTTGCCACATTTCATTGTTGCATTTAACTGTTTCACACATGACAGTCGTTGTTGCCCCTAGCAACAGAAGTCTTGTGCTGCTAAGCATGTGGGTGAAGGTCCGATTCCCGGCATGGAGGAAAAAAAAAGAGTCACAGTTTCGCCGCAAGGGCAAGACAATGAATGCAATAGCAAGAAATTGGAATGTCCCACGAAGGGCAAGCAGCTCAAAACTTGCAGCGGGCCGCTCAAGTTCAAAGGATGCACAAAAAGAACACACACAGGACGAGTGCGAACTAAGAACTGTCACAGCTTGACACTTGCAGCGCGCTGCTCAATCACAGAGAAAGACACTCGAAAAGAACGCACAAGGTATACACAAGACCAATGCCTCCTCTATTTTTTTTTGAAGGCCAGTGCAAATGCTCGCTCCTCAATGAAAACCTTTGGTCCACCTTAGTTCAGGGAGTTATTGTCGTGCGTGACGCCACCTAAAGGGTATGACTGCTAGCGTCACACGTTCGTCTGAGCACGTTCCCATGGAGATGCGGTAGACGCGCCGTCCCTCTCCCATACCGCGCGTCTGTCAGATTTGTTCTTTTGTACTACTTCCTATGTGGCTTGAAGCAATTCCAGTGCCACGTCACAACGCTCGTGTGGTGCATCACAAAGCCAGCACATGCAGCAGCGTTGCAGTGACACATTCCCATTGGTAGTCTGCAGAGCGCCACGAACGAACACGCGCCATCTCACAACACTGGGTATCTTAGAGAGCCAGCATGACAGATAACATAGTGATTAAGAGGGATGCAAGACGCCGCCCCACGGATATGAACACAACTGAACAAAAATATTACCTCCACTGACTTCCGTAGTGAAGCACCACTTAGAGGGCGTTCTTCCCAATGAACACAAAGCAGACGTGAAAGCTAGCTGACGGGGGAGATTAGGAAAGGACCAGAGGAGAGGGTGGTGAATGGCTGGATCAGGCACATCCGACTGGCGTTGAAAAAAATAGAGGAGGTGTTGATGGGATGAGTGCGAATTAACAGCTGTCACAGTTGTTACTTCTTTGTGTTTGAGCAGCGCGCTGCAAGTGCCGACTATGCACAACCCAGAGGTGACGGCCTTCAAAGCACGCCCTTTGGGCCATCTCGCTGGTGACAGTGAACATGCTGAAGAACCTACGAGCCCTGTGTACCGCCAGCGGTAAATGGTGTATATAAATAGCTCGCCGTTGGTATTACGAAGGATGAATGGTGCGTGGCACACTTGTTTAATGCGACATGCTGCAGAGCAAGAGATCGCAGGTCCGAATCCCCGGTCGCGTGCTTCGGAAAATGTTTCATCTGATTTATTTTTCTCTGTGGATTTTATAAATATATACGTCCATATATATATGCGGAACATGATGGGGACAGCAAAAACCAACCGAGAGTGTCCATATAATTGCTATCACAATAAAAATTACGAGGGAGCATTGACTGCACAGTGCAATAGAAGGAAGGAAAGATAGTCGGTCAGGCATGCACACACCAAGCTTCGCTTCCCCATTTTTCCATTAGGGAAAGGGCTACAAATTTCCTAAAAGCAGCTTTTCAACTTCTCATCGGTCAGTGTTGTAGGGGTGCGGCTCTATCACTGTGTCAACAATGCAGACGTACAAGACCACTCAACATCGTCGTCCTTGCCAACAACATTGAGCTGAGAACGTTGAGGGGAAGACGACTCGAAAACTCTCTCTCCTGACGAAAAACTTGCACTGCGGCGGCGCATATCACCGCTGTGTGAATGTTACCTAAGCAAAATATTAATCCGACAACGAGGCCATGCCGAAGCCTATCTGCACCTTGCGCATCTGCGACGACCGCCGGCGACAGCGCAGCAGGGCCTCTTCGTTGTGCGGCTCATCACCCGCTGCCTCACTGTCACTCGCCTCATCATTGGACGACGATGATGACTCCTCGTCTGTGGCTGACCGCTCCGCATCTGCGCAGTCACAGATAACGAGTTGGTAAGATGGCTGGATGTTCACTCACCAAATGATGGCTGGAACTCACTCACAAACATTTGCACAGGCTCTGCGCTAGCACTCACTCATTGGTGCTTGAACATATTCCAACCGTTGCACACTCATATATACAGTCAAACCCGCATATATTAACCGTTTCACTCCCGTAAGAAAAGAAAAAAACCTGCCAAAATTACTGAAAAAAAATTTTCGCTCTACTTGTAGAGCTTTCTTTTTTGAATAAAACAGTACTATTCTGTCAATTCAATGGGGTTCCTTTATTTCACTATTCGCGTAAAAAATATCACTCGAAGGTGGCTTGAACACATGGCAAAAAAAATGAAAGCCAAGACACAAATGGCCCAACACGGATGAGTGTGGTCATCTAATGTCAAGAGACACAAGTGTGACAAGTATAGTCATCATTGGCCCCATGTGGGACCAATTTTTATTGACGACGAGTATAGCCGTCATTGGTCATTTTGTTACAAAATCTTATGACTACACTTGTCAATGGTAGCGAAAGGGTTAAACCCACATATAACAAATTATTGTATATATAAAACAACTGTAAAATCCCCTTGAATACATTTTCTATATTAAATTAATTGATGTATCAAATTGCCTCTATATATAATAGAACCTTTTTTGCGATCCCCTTCAGGTTCGGTATGTCCAGGTTCGACTGTAACTGTAAACACTCACTAGAGCTCGGAGTCATTTGCATTAGCACTAACCAGCACTCGGCCACATGCATTTTTACCGTATCTATTCAATGTAATACAACCATAATTGTAATGGAAAGAGCCATTTGACAGTTAGAGGAAATGGAAAAGATAAACAATAAATTGAACAAGATCAGCAAAAGAATACACATTACACTTCTTCAGTAAACTCCTTCCAATTCGGAAAAAACTTGGAGGACGCTTGAGCTTTGCCTTCAAGAGTAGAACGCGATAGCATAATCGGGCCCCGTGCGCATCCTCTTCTCAATTGCTAGCCTGATTTCGGTCTTGGTGCATGCCTCAACCCTGCCATAAGGAAACGAATGACTGTGCACGTAACATTGGCCGTTTCAAAGTACTATCCTAGAATGCCTACTACAAGTACAGTTGTTAAGTGCCCGCTACACCATAATTATTCCTTTTGCTAATCAGCGAAGGGCCCACTATGTGTCCGTAAAGCAACACGTAAACCTACGCAGCTGCAAACTTTTGTTGATGCTTTTGCTGATGATGATGATTAAATGTGAGCACTTCGTAATGGATGGGCCTTTAAAACACCCCCACATTGCACAATTCACATGTTTTGACGCCTCGTGCAACTCTATGCTTCTGCCACACAATATTACATGTGTTAAGGAGACTCCTTACTACATGACATTCAGAAGTGTTTTTTCGAAGCAGTTGCAAGAAATAGCGTGGCCCTGTGGTAGAACACCTGCTTGCCACCCAGACAGCCTGGGTTCGATTCTCACTCGAACCCAAATATTTTTATTGTTTACTTTATTTGCATCTTTTTCGATTATTCATAGTGTTTTTTTTCCGAAGCAGTTTCAAAAAATAGTGTGGCTTTGTGTTAGAACGCCTGCTTGCCATGCACACAGCCTGGGTTCGATTTTCACTCGAACCCGTAGACTTTTAGTATTTATTTTATTTGCATCTTTCTCGATTTTTCGGACACAGACAAGATGATTTTTCACACACAATCAACGATGCCGACACCGGAATTTCTGTAAAACGGGCTCTTTAACGCTACCGCGTTAAATTAATAAGTGTATGCCTCATGCGCATAGTCTATACAATGGATCAGGTGAAGCCGGCACACTGGATTGTGTGCGACATGCTGCTAATTAACAGCGAACACTTTTGTTTTGCTCATCTCCCTTCGACCGCGTCATCGATTTGCCGATTTCACAGGAATGTGAATGAGCCAAGTGCAAAACCAGAAGCACAAGATCCCTGCCCTGGAAAAGCAGGTTGCTATCCTTAAGGCTGCCATGCCAGGTGCTGGAAAGTTGCACTATGCCAACACCAAAGATTGTTTCGCTGCTTTAATGAAAGTTCACTACAAACTTGGCTTCACAGCAGGGGTCAGCGACCTTTTGAAGCGGAGGGCCATGTTGCATCAAACCCGACACGGCGGGGGCCGCACGGCAAATAGGGAGGTAGGGGTGGAGGGTCTTCGCAAGCAAAGAGAAAAATTTGGCGAATTGACAATACAGTGGAACTTCGATTATACATAACTTGCAACTACTTCACACCGTGGAACTCTGGGATACAATTTCGCGACATGCGCCGCTATTATCGAACACATGGCAGCAGACGACACCGACTCAAGCTGTGCAGTTCTCGTAATTCCCGTCAACGCTGCACATCGCAACGGCGATTTGTGCAATATTTGGCTGCTGCACGAGAAGTGTAAATCAATAATAATAAAAAAGACCAGAATCGGGGGACGTACGGTTTGCCAAACGTGATTACAAACCCGTGCGACCGCACGAAAGAGCTGTCCGAGAAGCGGAGCACACGGCTTATGCGCGCGTAAACAGGAAGGACCTCAGACGTTGCACAACATTTGTGTGTACGGGTACGTGTCACTTCATAACAGGCAAGTTATGCTTCCGAATCTTCTCACCTTTTTGCCGAGTGTATCACCATGGAGTTATGCGCGAGGTCAATTTTTGTCAAAACGTGAAGCACCGAACTGAACACAGCAATCGCGCCTTGGTTTTCGGGAGGCTCTCTTAGCTCTTCGGTGAAACGAACCCCGACTGGGCGCCAAACATGTTATTGGGCCATGGTTTTAGGCAGCAATCAGCGACGAAATCTGTGCAGTTTGAGCGCCACAAAATGTAGACGGCAAAGAGCGCCGCTTTAGGTGACTCGTGCGAAGTTGTTTCAACCATTACGTGCGACACCACTGACGACACTGCAGGCTGCATAATGTCCTGAACGATTCTCGTTCGTCATAAGCGCAAGGCAAACGATCAAAACACGCGCACTACGCCGAACGATCCGCGCACGAACGTAAACACAGCGCGGTCACTGAGACGTATGTGCTCGGTGATGGCGGACGGAAGACAGGAACTGACGTCACTTGCAAGTTATGTATACGACTTTCAGGGGACCGCGCAAAATCGTCGTATAATCCGGGCGTTGTATAATCGAAAAACCGAGAATATAGGCAGTGACGGTCATTGCTGCCCCACAACAGCGGGCACATAATGCCTAAGAAAGTCCGCGGCACAAACCTACGCTGCTCCGAGGAACGTAGATTAAATTAATTGAAAAAATGACAACCACGCATTTTATCGGAGGTGTGAATGAACCTTTATTTCTCACCTTTTAAAAAAATCTGTGATTTTCTTCTGAGAGTTTGCCCAGCCACGACACATCAGCTTTCTTTCGATAGCTGCAATATCTGGCAGCAAGTCGCCGATCTCGTCGCGTGCGCAAGCAAACCGCCGAATGTGGTCGACGTAGCACAACACGTCCGCGTAAGTCGGAACGGACGCGCTAGCCTCTGCAGCGTCGTCCATCTCTTCCTCGTCGGAAGTTCCCGCAGTGTCGGGACGCACAGTTTCGATAATGTCATCCAGCGACACTTCACTGCACACTGCAACGTCGTCGTCGGCACCAACATAGTCCGCGAAAGATCCAGGCAGCTCCAGGCTGCCGAACTCTGGTTCATCGTCAACAGGCACTGCAGCTTCATTGGTAGAACAAGCACCACTTCTATTAAAGCCGCAGTGCCTGAAGGAGTTGGCGATGGTTTCTGGCGTGACTGCGTCCCATACACTAGCAATATAGTGCATTGCATCAAGCACAGAAAGCATCTTATCCAACTGCTTGCGTTCCATGCCCGCCAGCCGACGCTGCACCAGAAACTTCCGATATTTCTGTTTCATGCACTTGATGACGCCAGCGTCAAGTGGCTGCAGCTGGCAGTGGCGCACCAACGGGGGGGGTTTTGGGGGTTGTAACCCCCCCCCCCCTGAGGCCGACCTGACCCCCCCCCCCCCGTAACTGCTTCACGGTCATTGTCGCCGAGAATCCAGCGTACACGTTCACGGGCCTTTCAGACGTTGTTATTTCAATTCAAGAGGTGGTCTGAGGTCAATTTTCTCTCATTTACTCCAGAAATACGTTGTATTCACCCATCTACTCCTAAACTGAAAGAGCGCAAACCGCGTGCTCTGTGACTCTGCGTTCACTTCCAGTGAAGCGGCTTTGGACGAAAGAAAAGATGCTTTCACAGGTCGTCAGTTTGACCCCTCTTCTTTTCTTGCCCCCTCTGATTATTGCAATAGAGCAAGGAGATATTTCGGAATCTTCGAAACAATCTATTGTTTTTTTTATTTGTTTGATTCTCGGGGGAAGTCTAAAAGGGGCTGTGTACAATGACAATGCGCCGCGTGGCTTGACCACAGACGTCGGTGCACAGTGCATGTGACATGAAAAATATTACGTATAGCAGCTCATCCAGCTGTGCACGCAGTGCTACATACATGTTTGTCCAGAACAAGAGTTCGCAGTGTTGTTTACCGTTTGTAACGTTATTATCCGGTTCACACGGGCAAATCTAATGCACTTAACTGCGCACATGCAAATTATACCTGGTTCACTGGGACGCTTCTAATGTAATTAGAGATTAAGATATCAAGTGCCTAAATACCATTAAATTGTCGGTGTCACATGGCTTGATTTAATGGCACTAATGGCGCGACGACGAAATTGCGCAATAAATATATGTTGGTTTTGTCTTGAATGTGCAACTTCTTTCAAATTCTACGTCATAAAACCCGTTTTATAGAAATAACAAGCGCTTTCATGTACATTCAATGCCTTACTTGCTATGGAAACGAAACTCGCTTAAGCGTGATGAACATTTCCTGTTGCGATGCCGGTGGCATTCTCGTTACTTTTTCTTAAATCCTTGATATTATAGTGAACACGAATTGTGTCCGTCACGGAGCACCTTTGTTTTCCTTTAAATAATGTACGCTCTCCTTGCCGACAAACATTCTTTTTTCATCATATAGATGGGCTCTACAAAACCACGCCCTCTGGATGAAGCTTTTTCATCTAACGGCCGTGACAAAACACAAAATGAAAATGAAGGCACTCATTCAACGGCAAGCTCTAAAGTATATAGCCACGTGTCACCGCTAAAATGCCCTTTATATTCACGGTGTTACCAATTAGCGCCACTTTTTACGTGAAGACGAGCTCTAACGTAATTCTAATTGGCAGGACCGAACCAAGGTAACTATCGATCCTCCAAAACGAAAAAAAAAAAAAAGGAGAAAAGCATTTGAAGCACTTGGGCCCTTCCAGAGACATATGGTGCGAACCTTCTTTTTCTGCCTTATCACAATGCATTAATTTTGCTAAATATGCCAACTTTCTCATAAACGTTTCACTATTTGGAACCCTGTGTCCATGTCTGTCGCCATGGCAAATATAACAATGAAACACATCGAGGAACAAGCTCTTATTTCATTGCAGCCGCAGTCAAAAATCTTTCACAGATACGTCTCAACGACTGTCATTCGAGCGTCAAGAGGTCATAAGTCACAATTATTCTCTCATCTAAATTTATCCAACGAGTATTCAGTTCACCCTTGAAACAGAAGACTCCCTGTCGTTTTTAGATGCCCTTGTAACTTGCAAATGAAACTGTGCATTCACACCTACACAAGTCGATATTTTCAGTTCACTTTAGAACCCCACAAAAATCCGCAATACATCAGTAGTAAAGATATTAATGTGAAGAGCCGGAACGCACTGCAGCACACAACTTTAGAAAGAAAAACAAGAAAAACGCGATATATTCAGGAAACGCGCCAGGAACGGCTACTCAAAATCTTTTATTCAGGAAGCATTTCGCTTCCAAAAACACAACGACGCAAGCTGAGAAATCCAGTAACAGGTGTCCCCCAATCAACATCACGACAGAAACACATATATCCGCTATCCGTGGCGCCAGCAAAACCATCGCCCGTTTCCGCGGCCGGCTGAGTAACGTGACAGTAAGAACGCGAATGGCCCGTCGGCTCTTGCGCTTTGCCGCCTTTGTGCCATACACACGTGCAGTCCGAAACGGGAGGGATAAAGACCTGACCGAAGCCAGTTCGAAACCGCTAACGGTGGCACGCGCGCGACTTCAAAGCGAAACCACATGTTCGAAAAGCCGCCGGCGTACTAGGCTGCCGAAAAAAGAAGAAAAAAAAAACGGTCTTGTTGACACCCCACTCCTCCGAGCGTGTGGCCCGTAGCCGACGATGGGGACCGGCGGTTCGTGAAAATGTTTGCAGCATTACGAACACAATAGCGCGTTCTATGCCTTCTCCTAAAAACCGGCCACCGGAAGAGCGTACCCAAGCCATCTTCAACAAAACTGATTGTACTGGCTGCGACGCGAGCTGCATCAGCGGAACTGAGAGAGACGGAAAAGACATCCCCAATCCATCGCAGCTGAAGCCAATTACCGGAAATGAATGCTGGCAGGACTTCGCTTTTCCCCGCGCAAAGCGCAAGAAAAAGAAAAGGAAAAAAAGATGTACGCGTACAGCCTCACAGTCCGGCACTCCAAGTATCCCCCTTTCCCTGTCTCTCATCTAACAGTGCACCTCGACACATCCACACGCCAAAGGTGCTCCCCACCACTTTTTACTCTTCAACTCATTCCCACCGATCAATCCCTCGCACTCCTCTGTTCTTTGACCGAAGAGCACTGCCGCCGCCTGCCTCACCCTTTCATACCCACCAAACAAGAAAAGAAGCCCTGTTCATCCCTCCCTCGACCGCTCAAGAAGGAACCGTATGTATTCCGAAAAGTAGGGAAAAATGTTCACTCAAAGTTCCAAAGATAAGAGGGCGTCGGCGGCGCTTCGAAAAGAGTGTTTTTTGTTTTCTTCGGGGCTTGCGTTTTCTACAGGCAAATGGTGTCGCCAGCGGGGTGGCCGCGCACTTTGTTTTTTAACTTTGTTGACAGAGGACGGACGAGCTGTATTGGAGCGGCGAGAAGAAAGGCGACCTCGTACGCGGCTCGTTCGTCAAAGCGACAGCAAACCCGGGAGGCCGTACAGCTCGAGCGCATCGCGATATTCGTTTAAGCACATACACTGTGGTTCCTGCATTTATGAGCAAGCCTTGGCGCAACTAGTGTGTGCGTCGACAGCCATGCCTCAGTACCGCGCGCACGCAGGGACCCCAAGCAAGCACGAATGCTATGCGAAAATCCATACGTTGCGATAGATGGGAGGAGTAAGACGACGGGGCAGAATGAGTAAATGTTTTCAAGGACGCGTGACAAGAAAAAAGGGCTTTGGAAAGTGCGAGAGTTATATTGGGGTGCCACGTTTTCTTTCTCTTTTTTGTTCAGACAACTCTCGCCCTCTCTCTTTTTACCACTTCTTTTTTGTATGTTGTACATCGGACGGAAGCTACGAAGTTTGATGTGCCCCCATGCACACGTTCAGTTCGCTCGCTAGAACTTGCTTCTGTGTCTGCTGCGCGAATCTGCGTCGAATGAGCTACCACATCACATGCATTTCGCTGAAGCGCCAGTTGAACACGATCCTCACCTACTTCCCGAAAAAGAGTCCGTATTCAGATTCAAGAGATGCAGCGACAGCACCGGAATGCCCGATTGCGGCCAAAAAGGAAGCGATGACTCAGCACTTATCGCCTACAGATGCGTCAATCGATCAGTCACTTATCACTGAGGATACTTCCGACGCCGAACCTGTGCACCAGAATGACATGGCAAGACGGTAAGCCTGGCTACAGTGCAGCTGCATTGAGCTGCACGTATATACTGTTTATAATCAATGCCACAAAGCTTATAGTAAATATTTACGATGCACTTTCAGATTTGTAGTTTGGCGAGGCTAGAAGGAATTATAATATAGGATGTTCTGCTCACATTGTGCACAACATTCTCAGTTACAGAGTTCTTTAATTGCTAAAGTTGCCAATGGGGCTTGTTTGTATGACATTTTTTGATTACTGTGGTAATCGGGCACAAGACACAATAAATGGGACACAAGAAAGGCACACGGCGCCGGGTGTCCTCGTGTGCCTTTCTTGCGTCCCATTTGTTTGCGCTAACATAGTAATAATTTTTTTAACAGCAATGCGCGTCCGCCAGCAGGCCGGCACGTCAGCACCCTTATCACTACCTGGAGCTGAAAAACTATATAGCAAAAATAAGTATTTGCCAGGCATCTTTGTTGGAACTATATTACGCGTTGGTTTATTGAATTTGCCATTTATTTTCTCCGTGCGCTGCTTCACTGAACAGTTTCTTGGCCCTCTCAAGTTTTTCAAGATCTTGCTGTAAAATGCTGAAAGATCATCATCATCATCACATTTGATATTATTATTATTATTATTATTATTAGCAGTAGTAGTAGTATTGTTATTACTATTTGGTATCTCATATTTTCTTTGTCGTTGCAATCCTCCAGCCTAAACAACGAAATGGCGTATTATGCAATGTGCCTGCACCCCCCCCCATCCCACACTCCTGTAGGCTTCTCAGAATTTCAACCCCCCCCTGAGAGAATTCCTGGGTGCGCTACTGGCAGCTGGCTAGTGCAATTGGGGGGCAGAAATACAACTTTCACATTTCTCAAATGCGACATATCTGATGGATGGCATGGCGCATTGTCAAGCAGAAGAAGAATCTTTCTGTTCTTAGCCCCCATTTTGGAGTCCAGCTGCTGCAGATATGTAGAAAACACAGCAGCCGTCATCCAGGCTTTTTGGTTGAACATGTACTGGCACGGCATTCTTTTCAAATTCTTGAAGCATCGCGGCTTCTCAAACTTGCCGATCACGAGGGCAGGAAGCTTTTCAGAGCCGTCTTCATTAGCGCAAAGCAATACGGTAAGACGCTCTTTGCTTCGCTTACCCTCGTGACAGCTCTCTCCTTTGAATGCCAATGTCTGTTCTGGCTGCATATTATAAAATAATCGTTTCATCCGCGTTGAACACGTCGGACGGCTTGTATTCCCGTATCAATTCCGGCAGCAATGCAGTCCACTTTTCTACAGTGTCGGAGCTTACTGACGCGCTCTCTCCACAGAAGCGGCTGTACACAACTCCACTGCGTTTTTTAAAGCGATCCAACCAGCCATAGGAGGCTTTAGAGTCGTCAATGCCGCAGCGCAATGCAACTGCCTCAGCCTTCTCCTTCAAAATTACGCCATCCACGGCAATTCCTGAACTGCGGGCCTGACGCAACCACTCAACGAGGGCCTTCTCCATGGCAGCATATTTGCCATCTTTTGCGGCCTTCCTGTTCAGGCCGAACTTTGCCGCATTTAGTAGGATGCTGTCCTTCTTCGCGAGGATCGTTTTCAGCGACGACTCGGGAATGTTCAGGTCGCGGGCAATGCTGGCCTTTGTTGCTCCGTTCCGCTTCTCCACCTCGTCGATTATGCGAAGCTTTTCTCCGAGTGTCAGCGGTTTTCGGTTCCACGACATTGCGAGACGCAGCACTCGCAACCAAGAATTCGAAAGCTTCCTCGCACACCAATGTCCGAACACAGAAAATTTTGCACGTGGACACAGCAGCTGCGGCGCAGCACAACCAACCGATGAGGCAAACACGTGAAGGGATGGCTGAATGGCAGCACGGCAGTAGGCCTATTCGACTTGCAAGCTTCGACCAATCGCGAGCGGCTAAAATGCCCCAGCCCTCTGGTAGATAGACAGCAGCGAGTTCCGGTTCCCGCGGCTGTCGCAAACGTTGGCTCAACAATCGCCGTTCAACACGTCCAGTCACGGCCGGGCTAGACCGCACGCGCGCGCGAAAGGAGCGCGCGTGCGGTCTAGCCCGGCCGTGGTCCAGTATAACGACACGAAATCTAGCGAAAGTTATCGCATACTAGAAAGCGAGCTCGAAATTATCTGCCATGCTATCTGCTCACAACGGTCACTACAAAACCACCCAAAAGAAGAGAGAGAAAAAAAAGGCGACAACGGAAGTGCGCAGTGCAATGCGACAAAACGAATGCGCTCCGGCTGGCTCCGGCCAACGTTGGCTATGGTGGCAGCGCGGATACGAACTCTGTTCCTCGGTTTCCCGACTTTTTTCACCCGGCCGCAGTGTGTTTCCGTGCCAGCCCGTGTCATCGTAGGTCTTTTTTTTTCTCGGACAGTCCAGTGAAGCGTCGTACGAGGCGGGGCCGGCGTAAAATTGCGTCGTACAATTGAGGTTTTTAATACGTTATTTCTATAGGGGTTTTGCCGGGACAAGCCAATTCATCGTAAAACACGGGTCGTCGCAGGACCGGGGGACGTATAATCGAAGTTCCACTGTAATGATACACAAAACTGGAATAGAAATCATGTTCATTTTCAGCTAGTGGGTCACAAGGTTGCAATATATCAACATAGGTTAAAAGCAAAAAAGAAAACTCTTTCAATGCGACTTTTGGTGGTTAACATTCTATCCCAACTCGCAAATATCGACATCAAAGTTGCTCACCGGCAGATGCAGAAAGTCGTGGAGATGTTCATCGGATAGTCAGGGGGAGTTCTGATGTTGTGCCGGGGGTTGCATAATACTGCCCTGCGGGCTGCAGGTTGCCGACCCCCGCTTTCTCGCATTACCGTGGGCCACAACGCGCCATCTTTGTGCTTCAAAGCATTGCACCTTACTAGGCGTATATTGCACTAAATGGCAATAACAGGTACAGTCGAACACGGATATATCGAACTCGAAGGGGATCGCGAATTAGTTCGATATATGCAAAATTCGATATAAAAAGATACAGGCCCCGAGACCTTACCAGTGGCGGACAATCACCTACAAACGGCGCATTCAAGAATGACAACTGATTCCACACACACGATGCAACAGAATGTTTTATTTGCGCGAAAAAAAAATCGCTTATCTTGGCCTGCTTCTTCGTCTTTGAAATGAAGTTGAAGATGCTAGCCTCGATCTTATCGAGGCTGTTCAGGTGCGGCAGCTCGGTTCACTCCATGTCGCCGCAAAAACGGCGAATCGAGCCAAACGCTGCTGCCACTTCAGCGGCACAGTACACGCGTGTAGCTGCCGCCTCGTCTAGACGATCTTCGTCGCCACTTGAGCTGTTGGCCTGGGCATTCCCGGTCCCTGCGACAGCAGCTACAATGTCCTCGTCAGCGAGGCTCGCAACAGCCTGAACATTGCAGTCCGCTTCCTCAAAATTGTCCGCAGACACTTCGGGTGGAACGGCAGCCGAGAAGAGGGACGACAACTTTTGAAATGCGCCGTCTATGCGCTTGTCGTCGCCGTCTTCACTGGTTTCTGCAAGTTCCGCTGTCACGAAGCCTGCCTTCCGGAAGCAGTTGGCCACTGTGTCCATCTTCACGTCTCGCCAAGTGCCCACCTGGCGAGACGTGAAGCTGGTGCTTTTCGCCACCGCTCACTCCAAAAGTGGTTTCACCCGGCGGCGCATGACCCGCTCTCCCTACTGTGACTGCGCCGCGTCAATCGAGACGCCGTCACCCTTCTGCAAAAAATTACCCTAACCCACCCGCAACGCTTGCTGAGACAGCCAATCAGGGCGTCTTGTACTCTCGTCGTGCGAGCGCGCGGGTTGTGCGAGTTATCTCCCTGCATTTCTCGTTCATTGTGCTTCGCACTGTGCGCCTGTGCCATGATGGCTAGCGTGAAGCGGCAGAATTTGCCTTTCGCCGTGAAGCTTAAAATTATAAATCGAGTCGAACGTGATGAGAAGTCGGACATCGCGGCAGCGTGCAAGATTCCGAAGAGCACTCTCAGCACAATCTTGAAAAATAAGGCAGAGATTAGGGATAAAGCGGACGAAAGACCCGGTGCCCGTGGCGCATGATGAGTTTGTAAGTGCAGATGATGATGTCGCGACCACGGGTGAGCTCGAAAACGAATACTACTTTGCCAACATCGTACCGAGTACAAGTGAAAGCGGGCCCAATGCCCAAAGCAACGATGATCCTTTGCCCACATCCTCAGAGGTGATTGGTGCTCTCGCACTAGTCCGGCACTTCTGCGCGATTGTGGAAGGTTGCAGCCTCGCCTGCTCCGACTCTTCAGACCATGTTGAGAAATGCGTGCTGTCGCAGGCAGCGAAGTTGCTCAAACAGAAAAAAATGGAAGACTATTTCCAGTGCAACTAAGCTAGCTTCGTCAATAAAGTGCTTTTATGAATGGTATGTGAATTTATGACGTCCAATTCTTTAGCCGGCTTATATCGAATTATGCCCTATATCGAACTGACAGGCATTTTTTTGCGAGTTCGATATGTCCGGGTTTGACTGTAGACGAGGGAACAAGTAAGAGTGCACAAAGTACAAGCGCAACAAGTGCGCTTGTACTTCTTCCCTCGTCTACGTCTTTGTCCCGTGTTGCACCACCTTCCTCTAAGTATCGTGAATGTCTTTGATTAAAGCTAAACTTTGGCATAGGATATCCAAGGGGATGTTACAAATGTTTGATACTTATACCATATGTATACCGTACACTCCCTTATATAGTAAACACCGTATAACTCAGACCTCGATATAATGAACACGGATATAACGAATTATCGGTTATAACGAAGTAAATGAAAAATAGTGTTGTCATAGATAGAGTGTTACAAATAAACATTTATAACAAATTTTCGGATATAATGAAGTTATTTTCGTGGCAGATGTGACTTTATTATATAGAGGTTTGAGTGCATACAGGGTTGACCACATAAAAGGTGAGCACCTCATTAATACTCAAACCGGTAAAACTAGAACCTTTATTCTACTCCACGAGGGAAACGTTTGTTATCTGATGTCTAATGAAGGTGTAGATACACGCAACAATGATATTCCAAATTATTAGGCTTGTGCGAATCATAAATTTTAGGTTCGAAGCGAATTCGAAGCGAATAGTGGTTCTGGTCGAATAATTTCGAATCGAATTCAAATAATATATATCGCATAATGTAAAGAAAAATTAGCATATTTGTCATGACCCAACCAACCTGCACAATACTTTTTAAAAATTATAACAAGACATGTGCAAATTTCATTCTTTTTGGTTCAAAGGAAGTGGAAGCAACTTTGAACAGTAGCAGGATTTGACTTTTGGCAGAATGCAATTGATAACCTGTAAAATATGTTACGTTTTAAAATTGGCTATACTTAGAGCATATTAGCCGATATAACTAGTTTTCTGACTTTAAAAATTATGAATCAAGTAATATGTTCATTTAATCTTGAAGCGGGGCTTCGCGGCAGTGCGTATATTTCCTGAAAAGGTGTATTCACGGTACAGCACCCTTCCACTGCAGTGAAACCACCTTTACAGGGGGGTTACCAGTGGATTAATATACACCTATTCGTTCATTTCGAATACTTCGAAATTTCCAATATTTTAAATTCGAATCGAAGCGAAGTCGAATACTGTATTATTTGCTCGAATATTCGCACAAGCCTACAAATTATATATTAAACATCAGCTTCTATGAGGTCTTGAATACTAATGAGGCGTCACTTTAGAGCCTGTACACATATTTATTTATTTATTTTATTTATTTACAGATTACCTACATCGCCATATAGGCATTACGTAGGGGGGGGAACAAAAACATAACCAGAATAAAGGAACACTTGCAGGGATATATACACACATATAGAAATATCAACAAAACATTATCAGGAGTAACATGAGTATAGATCACCAAATACAATTTAGAGACACGTAGTACATACATTTGTTGTTGCAAGAACAATTTCACAACATGGAAAAAAATAAATCATTATCTGTTATATTTACTAAGTCGTCTGTTAAACTGTTCCAATCTCTTATTGTTTTAGGAAAGAACGAGTAGAAAAAAGTGTTGGATCTGCATTTAAAGGTAGAAATCTTTTTGCTATTATCACAGCGAGTGGATGTGTAGGATGGTTCAACAAGGTAGCTATGACGATTAATACCTGCGTTAGAGTTATAGATCTGGTGCAACAGCTTAAGCCGTAGTTTCTGTCTACGTACACGGAGCAGATCCCATCCCAAGGTGGCCTTCATTTGAGAAACACTGGCGTAGGGGCTGTAATTATTTAAAACAAACCTTGCCGCTTGGTTCTTGAAGTTTTTCAAGTCTATTTATAAGATAGTCTTGGTGGGGGTCCCATATTACGCATGCATAGTCAAGTATGGATCTGGCTTGCAAAAAATATAAAGTTTCCTTGATTTCGCGCGTCGCCTGTTTGAAATTCCTGCGGATAAAGTGAAGCATCTTACTAGCTTTTGCTATGGCCGTGTCAATATGTTTGTTCCATGTAAACGATTCGGTAAAGTAAACGCCGAGGTACTTATAATCGCTGTGTATGTTGATAGGGACGTCATAGATGTTATATTGATGCTCTGATTTGGATGTTTTCCTTGAGAAGCTCACGCTGCAACACTTTTTTATATTCAAATGCATGTTCCACTTTTTACACCAGTCCGCTATGTGATCTAGGTCAGTTTGTAAAGTGTGTATATCATTTTCAGTCGCAATTTCTCTGTATATGACACAGTCGTCAGCAAATAATTTTATGGGAGATCTAATGTTTTCAACTATGTTGTTTATGTAGATTAGGAACAATAAGGGCCCTAAAACGCTTCCTTGGGGAACTCCCGAAGTCACTGCTATTGACGAAGATTTGACATTATTTAGGACGACGGACTGTACACGATACGATGTATGTATACTGTATGTTTACAGTATGTATGCGATATAACGCTTCACCGTGTAGCACTCACCGTGCTGCCCAGTGGCCTTGAGCTCTTGTTCCACCGGCTGGCTGCTCAGAGAGTCCAGCTGGACTCGGCCCACAGCTGTTGGAGCAGCGCCGCCCCCTCCACCGCCTCCTGTGTCCTCCGAGGCGAGCAGCTCCAGCTCCCGATCCATCGGGCGCTGCAGCACCTGCACCACACACCACGCGAGACAGTGTCAGGCACTACTGTCTCGCATTCACTGTACCAGTTGTCTTTTTTTTTCACTTGGTTAAGGGGAGGCCCTGCTTCAGGAATGCGTCTTAATTTTGGAGCAGATTTTTTATTAAAGGCGCACTGACACAAAATTTCGAAGACAAGATAACCCGTGGGATGGATTTTTGTGGATACACACGCATAATCTACAAAATATCAACGGATAATATAGCCTAGAACATATTTAAAATCACATTTAAAGTGCATGTCGCGCCACTCCATGCAAAAGGCGCCTTTGGTGTTCTTGTAAACAACCAACCACCACCTGCGTCACGAGTTTGTGTTGGCTGCCACGATTGTTGTTGGTGCTTTCTCCCACTCTCTCCTAGCAGACCTTTTCAATGGAAAGAAGGAGAGACTTGCATGGGAGTACAAAAGCTGATGTCCTCGTCGCCTCAGCAGTGCATCTTAGGGGGGTCACGCATATTTACAATGCCTCAAAGGGCATTGTAGCAGCACCCAGGAAGCCTTCGTTGAAGAGAGTTGTCGGCGCGGTGCTCATGTGCACGCGGTTTTGTGTGCTCACGTAGCCAGCTATGTTTACATAGCCACCACTCCGGGTCCCGCCTCCCTCGGTGCTCTCTGAAACCGAGACTGGGCGCTATCAAACCGTCTCCAAATAATTAACGGTCGCGCGCTCGAGCAAACGAGCTTTCTAGCAGTGATAAGTGGGTTGTTAACTACTTATCGCAATAGAAAAAACAAGATGCAAAATTTTGGTGTCCGTGCTCCTTTAACTTTCACAGCTTACGCATTTCTAGGTACTGATTTCAAATATGCAATTATTTCTCTAAAACATTGTGTAGGTTTAAAAATATCAAATATTTCTTCTATTGCTAGGAGCAACAGTTTCTTATAAACTGTGAGAGTTATAAAGCAAATCAACATATCACAATAATCTGGAATAAATACTGTATGCAGAAAACCAAAAAAGGATGCTCTAAACCCACTTCAACAAAAGTTGTGGTACACTGAACAGTTCTGAGTGAGTTGATGTGAGTTGATGTCAAACCGAGACTTTTGCTCACGAAAGTACAACAAACCATAACTTTTGTTCAAACGGACTTGGAATACCCAATCTTGTTTTACTACATACAGTGGTTATTCAAGATTATTTTGATATGTTTATCTGCTCTGTAACTGTCACAGCTTAGAAGAAAATTTTGCTCCTAAGAAGACACAAGAAATGTGATATGTTAAAAACTGCATACTGCACTAGAAAAGTACTTCCATATTTGAAATCAGCAAAGAAATATACATACGCTGGGAAAATTTCATAAAAATCTGATCCGAAATAAATATCCTTAAAAGCAGGGTCCCCCTTCAACCAGCTCCCCATCACGTAACATGTCCCATTCATAATTCACAAATGGCAGGCGTGGCTTGAGTAATGCTTCAAGGGCTTTTGCTTGTCTCAGTTTATCACATGCAACTGCTATTCTGTGGTTTATGACGAGCTCACCTCGTTGTAGGCATTATACTGCTTTCTTCGTGGCATCAAGGCCGAAGTAATCAAAGCGTTTCTCTTTCCATTCTGTACACAGATATACCGGGCGTCCCAGCTAATTCGGACCAAGAATAAAAAAATTAAAAAACAATGCTTTCTACGAAAGTTGTGCCTTCTAGGAAAGTTGTGCCTGCTGTATGTTTGTGGTAGTCATGTGTGCTTACATGTTTTTTTTTTTTCATTACCAAGTATTAATTAACTACAATTACCCAACTTTCTCATTCTTGTTTGAATTGGTAAAACATTAACTTCAAGCTGCAGGACACCTCAAATAAGTTGAAATAACTTCAGAATTAAGGATTTATATTGTGCCAAAATCCACCCGGTTGTTTTTTCGGAGAAAAAACAAAAGCACGCAAAACACACCAAATATGAAGCAGACGCATGTTTGCGTGCCATGCGCTCTCTGGTTGATACACGACTACATTCATTTATTGTACAGGGCATCACGCTATTAGACGGACACAGCATAAAAACCAGCCGCTGATGCCTCCACCAAGAGTGTGAAGCCTTGTACAATTTGACTGATAAGTAGTATTATACTAAGAGCAGGCTTAAATTAACTGAAGTTAACACACTGACACACTGCCAGTATTGCAGCACATTCAACTCATAATGGCAATCAGTGTGACCATGCAATTGCTCAGGTCATGGCCAATTTAGGATGGCAGTCATGAAAAGAAAAGCTTGGTTCAATGCCCTTTGTCCTTCTTACCTCAGCCATGTTGATGGCACCCGTGGCGATGGTCTTGTAGCCAAGCATGGCACGGTTCTTGTACCGCTTGCGCCGCTGTAGTGTCACCAGCAACTGGTTGGCGCCACCACTGCTCCCCTTGAGCAGGTGCGGGTACTGCACGGCCCAGAGCACAAACATTCAACTTGAATCGGAAAACGATGGATTGTGCCAACTGACAGAGAGCTGAAGACTTATTTATCCCCACATTCAGCAGTGAAGCCATGGCTTGATGTGGTCAGGTATGACTAAGCGTTAACATTCATGTCAGGCGTTACAACAATGTGAGGTGTACAAGTGAAGACATGGTGTCAAGTTACGGGTGCACTTTTGAATACAGGGGTTAGACTCTGCTTTTTAACCCTTTCAGAAGCCGCCTTAAATAACCGTCTATAAATGCATCAAATTGATATGTTATTTCAAGGTACTCAGTATTCCACAGCAACAAAACTAATGTCATAATACGCTAATTTATGCGTGTTAAAGTAATAAATCCTAATTAAAATTGTAATTAAACCGCTATTTATACTGAAGTCATTCATGCTCTATTTTTACATAAATGAAATGAGCTCTTAGGCTAGAAATATAGTGCAAATTAATTTTCGGTTATGTTCATTTTGAGCACATAAAAATTTTACTTTTGACGTCGCTCATGAGAAGCAGCCTGTTGAACAGCTCGTTAAATATGGTAGTGCCTTCAGCAAGGTGACCATACGCAACAGTACACTGCAAAATGAAATCTACTATGCATTGGGCACATAAAAGCATGCCATGTGTATGGACACATATCACTGTTGATACATAAAAACACTGCTAAGGAAAGCAGTTGCTATTCTGATAAAGACAAGTCCCAGTGTCGAAACGTTATCTCCAGCAGTATTCTTCGTTTGACTATACTACTCATTGCTTGACCCCCTTGAAATTTTGGTGAAGTAGGTGTTTTTACCAAAAATAAATAATGAAAATAGGTGTTTTTCTCAAATAGTCAAGGTTTTTGAGCAAGTGCCCCCTCCCCCCTAGAAAAAAATTCCTGCCTACGGGCGTGGCTTCAAGCCCCCGCCTTCCCTTGAACATCTGTTTTATGGATAATCGTGTGATCAAGTAATGCTGTGCCTGTGACAGCTGCAAAGTATTAAGGACATCACAGATTTTATGCGAACGTGGCATGCAATCTGTCCCAGCATACAATGCATTCGTACCTGTACCCTTGCGTGCATGGTGCAGTGAATCAGCAAGTGGTGCTCACCTGAAGGGAGAAGGAAAGGTCAAGCTCCGTGTCCAGCAGTCCACTGTTTGGCACCTGGATGTCATTGGAGCGCAGCGTACGCTTGGAGCTCTGCACATTTAAAGAGAACGGGCAAGCGAGCGAAACTATTGGCGTCTTCAGACAGCTGCTGTCATCTTCATCAAGCGCTGTGGACCCAAGTACAAGATACCTTGGATTAATTGCACAGAACTGCAAATAACATTAGTCACTTTTCAAGCAGGTTTTTCAGTTCTGTTTCAGTCGTGTTTTGGTCTTCCAAGTTAATGGCGAAGACTCAGATGTTCATACTTACATAGTTCTTTATACAGGGTGTCCCAACTAACACGCAGCATAAATTTAAAAAATAGGAATGGCATTATGCAAAGCATACCTAGTACATATTGTTTCCAGGACACTGACGTAGCCACTGCAAATTTTTTCGTTAATTAGGTTTAATTAATTAGCTATAATTATACTTGTAACTTGACAAGTACTCACCTAATTATGAAAATGTCAATGAGGCATATGTAAGTATGTTCAAATGGCACCTGACTGCTATTTTCAAATACGTACTAATCGCATGCCAATTTTTTCAGCTCGATAAAGAAAGCCCGCGAAATGTGAAAAATGACACGTCACTATACTTCCACCCGCAATAGAAAGCAGTGCCTTCAAATAACCTTAGCGCAAGCAACTGCTTTGCCTGTTGTCCACTGCCAAAGACAGCGTTCCACACTTTGGCAAGGGTACAGGACAAGCGTCAACAACATGCGTCACAATTTTGCAGGGATTCCTTCTGCTAGATTGCATGCCATTATCCATATCTCATGGGCGACAGTTCTCATTCATAATGCACCTGCTGCACCGTTCTAAATATGGCCGACTCTGTAAGACCAAAGCAAATCGTTTTTCCGCTGGAGAGTGGCAGACTAGGCGATTCATATTTTTTCTTTCTGCATTTTTTACTTGATACTGGCTACCTCACAGTGAGCCTGTTTGAGGGCACTGCTTCTTAATGTCCTCTTCAGTCTAGTCAGGTGTCATTTTTCACCATTTGCGGGCTTTCTTTATCACCCGAGAAAATGAGCACGCAATTAGTACGTTTTGAAAATAGTGCAGTCAGATGTCAGTTGAACATACGTAAATATGCCTCTGACATTTTCATAATTAGGTGAGTACTTGTCGAGTTACAAGTATAGTTATGACTAATTAATTACACCTCATTAAAAAGAAATTAGTAGTCGCTATTGCAGTGTACTAGGAACAATACGCACAAGGTTTGCTTCGCGTAACGTCGTTCCTCTTTTTTTAAAACATACTGCGTGATGGTTGGGACACCCTGCATATATATTTTTATATGTTTTTCTGTCACATGAACGTGGCCGTTGAGGAAGCCTCCCCCCTTGCACGTAGACATGGCTGGGGGGTGCGGGGAGGCCCCCAATTTTTTAAAATTTTGCATGTGTATATACAGGTGCACACTACAAACATACACACAAACCTACACAAAGAGTCGTTAAACCACCCCACCCCCAAAAATTTTGGCTATTCCCCTGGACGTGGCATTGGTTCCACTATTGGTTCATTGCCCTTCCATGACTTTGCATGTTTTATTTGTTGTTGTTGTGTGCTTGTGGATTTGGATTGTGCGGATTCATGCTGTGCACAGAAATGTATCCATCACTAATTGGGTGATAAGTATGCAAATAATGTAGCTCGCACGTGTTTGTAAATAGCATGTATTTCTGCATGAAACTTTCAACTGGAAAACTTTACCACACACGAGAAATGTAGACATGTCTCAGAAAGAAACAAGAACAATGGAAAAAAAAACATCGACGAAGTGCGACTTACAACTGTCGTTACACACGCTTCTTAAATATGACAGTAGTATCTGTGACGAATTGATGTAACGCATTTGCCAATTCGTCACAGAGAGAACTGTCATTTTCAAAGGCGCATGTGTAATGAGAAGAGCTCGTTACATTTCAGTGATGCTTTTTCCCTAAGCTAACCTTTGTTCGTTTCTTCCTGATATGTATTCCTCGTAATAGAATTTTACAGTTGAAAGTAAGCACTTGTCCTCGTCATTTCCTTTGATTTTTGTTCGAGTTTTCAGAAGTCACGCTGTTTCCCCTTGAATTAGAAATGAATTTTCCAACAATGGACTTCACTTAGCACGTGGTGACCATGGCAACAAAATAAAGTACCAATATGAGCAGCCTTTAAAGGGCCCCTAAACCCCCTCCGACATTTTCCCAAACATTTCAAGTAAACAAGCGCTTCGCGTGCAGAATGCCGTCGCGATCAACGATGCCACACGCCGCAGCGCTACAGGTCGCGGGCGCGCCACAATTTCGAAAAAACAATAGCTTCTCCTTTCCGGTCACCGCCATTCCCGCCACTGACATGTGTGACATCACCAGTGAAACTATGACGTTATCAGTTTCGATGCTTGCGATTGGCCGAACGACAACCGACGACTTCCGGTTACTCTGCAAACAGCTGTTCATGCGCACCTTGCTGTTCTTGGTCGTGTTGCCGCTTGTGAATCGACATCTGCGGCCCGTAAGGGCCCGCTCACGCTAGCGGCACGGCAGCTCGCCGTCTGCCGTTTTCCGTTCTCAGGCTGCCGTGCGCAAGCGATTTCGTTCGCGCACGTCAGCCGTTCTTTGCCGTTGTAAGAATAGGTCCGAGACCCATTTTCTTGCCGTTCTGCGGCTGCCGGAGACCACCGTGGCCAATCAGCTACGGAGGAGCGGTTGCCATGACTACGGTGCGCCGCGTCGTCTGCTTTCGGCTTTCCGCGTCATGTGCGTCTGCCGCGGGACGCTTCGAGCTGCTTGCTTTCTGCTCCCCATTTTTCAAGCTAGAAGTGCGCATGTCGTTCGTGTCATTGCCATGCATGGTTCCAGCAGTCAATCGAGCCTTTTAGTCTGCCCGGCATTAAAAAAAGCGTCGCGTAAAACCAAATAAAGTGTCCCCAAGCTGGCGCCAGGTCAAGTGGCGCCAGCTATGGAGGATAAGAAACAACTAACAAACGCCTAATCCATGTCCTCCGAGCATTCGGACGCGCTCATCTCGACTCGCTAAGCCTACAGCATTGAATATTTGAGCACGGCTCTCCAAAACGGGGCCGAATCGGTACGAATACTTTGCTGTCGAAGCTTAAGGACATGAATCTAAAGCAAATGGAAGCATCAGTTCGGAGCTTACACGCTACAGAGCGCACGGCGGCCACTTGATAGATTCGAGGTGGACGACAACCGCTTTTGGCAGTGCGGCCATGTTTTTCGGAGGCTTGCCGGAGAAGCTTGCCGTGCAAGTAGGACAGCTCTCGCGCGTGCGGCGACGGCGGACGTTCTGCGGCACCGCGCCGTTGCGGCAGGCTTGCCACTAGCGTGAGCTAGCGGCAAGCCTGCCACAACGGCGCGGTGCCGCAGAACGTCGGCCGTCGCCGCACGCGCGACAGCAGTTCAACTTGCACGGCAAGCTACGCCGGCAAGCCTCCGAAAAACATGGCCGCAGTGCCAAAAGCGGTTGTCGTCCACCTCGAGTCTATCAAGTGGCCGCCGTGTGCTCTGTAGCGTGTAAGCTCCGAACTGATGCTTCCATTTGCTTTAGATTCATGTCCTTAAGCTTCGACAGCAAAGTATTCGTACCGATTCAGCCCCGTTTTGGAGAGCCATACTCAAATAATCGATGTTGTAGGCTTAGCGAGTCGAGAAGGGCGCTTCCGAATGCTCGGAGGACATAGATTACGCGTTTGTTAGTTGTTTCTAATCCTCCATAGCTGGCGCCACTTGACCTGGCGCCAGCTTGGGGACATTTTATTTGGTTTTACGCGACGCTTTCTTTAATGCCGGACAGACTAAAACGCAACCGCCAAGTCGCTAGCGTAATTACACATCCACGCCTTGCGGTTTGATGAGCTCCGTGAACTCATCTCGAGCCGAGGTGGTCTGGCACGGCGTGTCCCCGTACGGGTCCCATCACGTTGGCGATCCTTTGAAGGCGTGCGCGCAACACAGGGTCCATACCGGCACGATTCGTAGGGGCACGGGCCGGCACGGCAGCAACAGCGGTTAGTCAACGAACAGTGCACCCAGATACCACACAGAGTTCACGGCGAGCTGGAGCGTCGGAGTCGCCGGAGTCGCGGCAACCGGATGTAGACGCCGTCTCGAACAGCGCGTCAGCGGTGACGTATGCCACGCGAGATGAGGAGGGGCATTCAGCGAGGAGGGCAAAGCGGTTTTTGAAGAGGGTAACGTAGGAAAGAGGGAAAGAAGCGATCGTCGCGTTTCGATCATCAAACGCGTGTAACTCCGCTATTACGGCACCGTTTCAAAAAATTCTCACGGCTACGTGTTTGTTGTAAACTCGAGCACAACTTCCTCACCTCAACTAAATTTCGACGCTGGGTGGTTTAGGGGCCCTTTAATTAGCGCATGAGACACAGAGAGGTTTATTTACAGAAAGGCAGAGAGGTCGGCCTGAGCGATGGTATGCCCCAGCCTGCGACTCTACACCAGAAAATGGGGACAGGGAAGCAATAGAGCAATGAATGACGATGGTAAGTTAGGGAGGTGGGTATGTATACAGTCCCGTCAAGTTTGCACAATGCTGTAGCCGTGCATCCAGTCCAGTGGCTTGTAGGAAGGCTATGACCGCTCTTACGACCACAGTTGCACTGTTGGCGTCAGGCCAAGGGCCCAACACAACCTCATCAGTTAATGACCCCTGATGAAATCCTTCAATACAGAGAAATCAGTTTCTGTCATTCACATGCGTATGCTAGGTAGGTACAAAATGTGCGCTCAAGTGTTTCTGGCACATGACAGTGACCACAATTCGGACCGATGCCACTGCAGCCTATGACAGGTGCATAACATCTTGTGAAGGCCGCACCTAGACGAATCCGGTAAATCACACTTGTGGTGTGTCGCTTTAATTAGGTATACTACTTCAAAGTTGGACGTGCACATGGAACACAGCTTACCTGCATCTTGACAGCGATGCTGATCGCAGAAACCTCACCACCCAGCGGCCGTAGCAACAGCAGGCGGGTCAGCGTGAACGAACATTGCCTGCATGGAAGAACGATCGCGGCTTAATTTTTACGGTCAAGCTGTATATAACTTCGCCATTCATGACTCTGCAATTGACCCTCTCAACAGAAAACCCTAGCAGGTAGGTGCCAGAGAATTTGGGTGACAAATATAATTAAATAAATAATGAAGTTCATTATTATATAGTTAGCTTAACAGTAAAATAAGTAAAGAAATGAATAAATCAATAAACAAAATATATAAATAAGTAAATAACGAAAATAAATGAGTAAATAAATATAGACATAAATATATAAATAGAAATAAACAAAAAACAAGCATGCTGGCCTTCTGGCCCCCGCAAAACTGAGGTGGAAGTGCGTGAGAAACTTTCTGTAACTTTCATTTAAATTCTGTGCCTTTCTGTACCTTTTATCAAAATTGTGTGCTCCCGCTGAGCTGTGCGCTATACAGCTTCACTCGTCGTCCGCTTTCACAGAGTGGGAACGTCTCATGAATTCTTTTGTATTTTGTTTTCTTTGTTTCTCAGTAAGGTAGCTGACTGGGCTACCTGGTTGTTCATACTGATCATAAACAGCAGGAAAAAACATGGGGACGCACAGTTGACACACTGCACAGGCGCTGACTTCCAACTGATTATATAATTTACATGAATGCGTCATATATGCATGTGTAGGAACGCCTGCTGTTATTTCACTATTTCATGTTCAATGCAGTTGGTTTTCTTTGTAAATGTGCCCACACATGCATATATAATGCATTCATGTCAATAAAATAAACAGTTGGAAGTCAGCACTTGTCCAGTACGTCCTGCTTTTTGTCCCCACGTTTTTTCACGCTCTTTATCATCAGTATTATTTCTTTAACCACATCAGTGCACAACAAAATAGACCCTATTCGTTAGAGCAAAAATATTATAACACTGGACAAAGCAGTTAGCCAAAGGCGTCACACAGTATGTAACATTATCAGCAAGCTACTCATCGATAAAACCCTTCTTTGAGACTTGAGGTACAGCCAGCCAAATCTTTAACTAGCATGTGCAGCGGCGACTTTTTGTGTGTCAGTGCCATATAATGGAACGAAGTTACAAAAGATTGTTCTGTGGGCATGTGCTTTGTGGGCACGTACTTGCCCTCACTCTTTTTGGAACTTAATTCAGTTATATGGTGAAGATACACAAAAAATTGCCGCTCGTGCACACTAGTTAAAGATTTGCGCAAATGTACAACACACCCGCACTATGCAATGATTAATGTTGCTAAGCGGAATCACAAGATGTAACATGCAAAAACTGCACAGAGTTGCAAGAAATATTGTCGTAGACAACTGTAAAGTAATTTTGACTATTTGCAGATCTTTTAACTCCTTTCACACAATTCTGTTATGCCAAATTCGGACCAAGAATGGTCGGAATTTTCTTCTTATGAAGAAAATTGTGTTTGTGTTCATTACACAAAGCCCAAGCTGAACGAAATTCATGGAAAGTGTACAGCTACAGGAATTTTTTTGTACAGTATTGTAATCCATCTTGATATACATAAAAAGGGACTAATGCATTGCAGCAGGAACCACAGAGAATGAATAAATGAGGGTGAAGCAGTATTCCTTTAGTCAAATGAACAAACCGTTTTGTACAACGGCTATGAAAAAAAAGTTTTACTTTGCAGGATTTGTTCCCTCTTAGCATTGCTGCTGTTGCAACTACACAGTTAGTGGGGAATTGAAAAAAAAACAAAAAACTGAGAGTTCACTGATTGCACTTCGCTGTCAGGCGTGCTGTGGTGAGTGTTATTAAATTTTTTGTGCGTGGCAGCTTTCAAAATTACAAAACACTGAGTCAACGACACTCAAAGCAACACATGGTATGAGAATTGAATGGATGAAGTTAAGAAAGGTTTCTGTTAAAAACTGTTAGCTGCATTCAGTAATGATATGACCATCACACTGCTTGGGCGATACGTGTTCTTTTAAACTGTCCCAGAGTATGAATATTGTTATCAATGCACCCCCTCTCCCCAATTCATTATTCATACGGGCCCACTGAAAGCCGCATATGTCTCTGCACTGATACTGAACGACAGAAGGGTAATTTGAGGGCTCGCTTTGATTTGTTAGACACAACCTCAATGAAAAGCAACAGACAATGAGACCAAGGAAGGTACAGGGGACATTATTTGTAGTCTTTTTTACTGTACTGTAGTAATTATGGCAAATGTGAAAAAATGTGTACATTAATTTCTCCCAATTTATCACATACTAGAATACAGTTAAAAAGACTACAAACAATTTCCCCTATACCTTGCTTGGCCTCACTGTCTGTTGCTTTTCATTAAAGTCTGTTTTGATAATAGCAGCCCAACGTCGTAGTAAATGTTGACACAAGCAAAGTAATGCAATGAAGTGGATATCAATCAAGTCTTATGCTCTAACACGGTATTTCCTTTAGGCTCTACATGCACAACTGTGCACGCTAAAATGCTTGAAAAGCACAAAAACAAATGAAAATAATAATCGGGGAACGCTGCATGCATCTCAAAACATTTGTTAATGCACACATGTTGTAAGCGCAAATAATAAGTGCAGCCTGTTTCACAATAAAACGATATGCAATATACAAGGCAGGACGTTTGCTGCAGTGTCAGTATGTCGCATGTACCAGGTTTTCTTTTTTGCTCATTTTCTTTCGCAATGTTTTAGAGTAGTTCATGCACATTGTTTAAATAGTTAGACAAGTCCTTCTTAGTATTCTAGACATGAAATTGTTGGTCAAATATCAGATGCACCTGTAGAGAATTATTCTAAGTCTACATCCTAAGAACTTCACAAACCTCGTTAAAATATATAGCAAATTCCTAAATGTCTCTACAACTATCTGCTTTTTATAATTCTGAAGACGTAAGAAATGCAGTGAAAGAAAGTTTTCAATGAATGGAATTAAGTAGCACCTAAAGGATATAAAAAATTGTTTTCATTAGCTCGTTTTCTGCAATTTTGCATTGGAAAGAACAACTAACTACTGCCACGCCTTTCAAAGCTGACAGTCTTACATGAAAACAGATAATTATAAGCGCAAGAAACCAAAATGTTCTATCCTAATGTGTCTGCAGAGCAGGGTTTGCAAAAGCATCATTCCGATGTAAAAATGAAAAAAAAAATAGTTTAAATCGTTATCAAGTGTAGATGTTACATCTATTTTTTTTTTTAATTTTCACCAATGTGTCATACGGCATGACTTGTGCATTCACAAAGCATTTCATATATATAAACCATGCACAAGAAGTGCTAGCTGTAGTTTTGATTTTGCAAGAACTTGCACATTGTAAAATAACGTGTTTATCCCATCGTGGGCGGAGCCACCAACTTGATCTGGGTGGCCTCCGGCTCCCCAGATTCGAGTTCCTCAGGACTTCAATAAAGTTCTTGTCATGTCATGTCATCCGTTTGCGACACGCATAACGATCTACTGTCTATAAATGAGTGCAAATGACATAATTTGATTCCAAGGTTCTGGAGACAAAATTTAACGCAACACGGCCACAGCAGTCTGGTCGGGCACTGCTCGATACGCTCTTTCGTGGTTGAGTCATAGGCATTTTCTGACTGCATCATGTGCCATCTCTAAAAGAGAAAGTACATTCCTTTTACTTGAGCTCTGCTTTCTTTAGTTTTGGACAGGAAGAAATGAAAGGTGGGTAAAGGTTTAATAACCGCAAAGGGTTAAAGCAAGTGGAAGTGCAAGAATAAATCAGTGCATTTTGCAGCGATCAATTGTAACGACAACATAGATAATTATCTAAATATTGTACAGTAAGTCACGCTATATTTCTTCATAAACCAAATTCAACTAACCACTCAAATGACATACAATCATTATCTGCTGGCAGTGAGCATTCCTGAAAAGGTAAAAAAACATATTTTGAAATTCATGCCGAAACGCCTCACGCCACACGTCTTGTTAAACACGGTAATGCCTTCACTAAAGTGACCGCACATAACAAAACATTTGAACCAGAAGAGATATAGAGGAAGTTTAGGCAGCAAGAAAGCTCCATCTACCATTAGCTCAGTATATGGATCTCTTTCTTGCCAACAATGCACAAATATGGCAAGAGTAAGTTGCGTCTCCAAATGAGGGCGCCATGTAGCAAAGAGTTAGGTATGTAAATTTATTGCCGTGAAGTGGATTGGTACGGACTCGTGGTACCAGTATACAAGTCAGGATAATCATGTCTCATCATGCTGACCACTAAAAACCGGTATGTCATTGCCAGACTTGTACACTTTAAAGAAAATAGGTAACCAATTACAATTACTTTCTTTAAAATGTAATTTATTATAGTGGTCAATTACAGCCCAAGAAAAGTAACTGAGCAATTATAGAAATGTAATCGATTACATAATATTTTAGAGCAGCACAAAAGACGGGACAAAGGACAAGAAGTTCACAGACGAGCGCTTACTCGCAACTGGCAGATTTATTAGATTTATTGGCAGTTTTCTTTTCCTTCGTTCTTCTAATAAATCTGCCAGTTGCGAGTAAGCGCTCGTCTGTGAACTTCTTGTCCTTTGTCCCGTCTTTTGCGCTACTCTAAAATATTATGGAACCTTACCAACTAGCTCAACTGTCGACCTTGCTGTAATCGATTACTTTTCCATTACTTTACTTCACAGTTTTATTGCCATAACACAATAACACAAGTTTACTCAAGCCACAACGAACTACTATGACTTGCACGGTAGAGAGAAGACTGGTGGTTTGCGGGAAGGCTCGGAGGCTAACTACTGTGGCTTCTGTGATAGTGTTACACATTGTTCAAGGAGTTGTTTTTCAAAGTTGTCGTCACTGATTTTTCCATGTTTCCTCGTTAAGAGATCAGCTGCTACGCTGAACACTCTCTCAATGCATGTGCTGGAGAGAAGGGCAGTATGATAACGTAGGAACACAATGCGCACCAGCTCGTAGTGGCACAGTGCTTCGATTCTAGTGTCCATTTCGTCTATGAAGTGTCGCGTTTCGCTGTTGCTGCCACTTCGGTAAAGCCAAGAAAAAGGTGAAAAAGTAGGCTCTGCAGGGAGCCCCCCTTTGACAAGACAGGGGGTCCCTACAGAGCGGTCATGTTTTTCGTGATGAGAACTGTCGTAGAAGACCGGTTACAACTCGATTTTCAAAACAAAAAAAAGTAATTGATTACTGGCAATCAAGAAAATGTAACTGAATTACCCAGAACGTTAGAGCTTTGAAGAATAACAGATTATATTACAAAATTACGAGAAAATGTATTGAGGAGTGCTATAAGGTGGGCTAGTTGGTGTTGATTCATTATCAAAAGTGCGCTTAGTGAAGAACACAGACACAAACGAAAAAGTCATTAAAAATATCATTATTTTCGCTCATTGCCTATGTCCTGTACTTTTTCGTTTGTGTCTGTATTCTTCACTAAGCGCACTTTTGAAAATGAAAAAAAGAGAAAATGTAATTAATTACAAGTAACCTATTACTTGCAACACGTTACGTACAACTCTGGTCTTTGCACACAGGTGTCTCTTGCATGCAAATTCTTTTTCTATGAAGCTCTTGAAAAGTTGCGTGGTGTGGGAATTTAGTTGTACACCAGAAAATATGGTACTTCCTGCTACCTGACCTGGCTTTGTATTAACAGAGCCTCGCTCGTTAATCTAAACATGAGCTGCTTCTATGTGGTGCCCACATGAAACTTACCTCGCCAATGCCCTTGAATCCATTTAAAATCGAGTGACTAAGTTAATTCACTCAGCATATTCATACGACATCATTAAAAACAGCCTCCCATTTGCAATCTCTTTCGTATAGATGATGCATTTCCAGCTTATCATTATTTCAGAAATTTTTTTACAGTCCCCTCGTCCTCGCACCATACACCACCAGCATGGGTAACACATCACACCGGTCATTCTTTAAATGTTGCTCGCCACAAAGTGCGCACTGTCACATTCTTGTCATCCTTTTTTTTTTCCCTCTTGTAGAAGCAGATTGGAACAGCCCTCCCTGTGACATCGCTGCTATCACATGCTCATCTGCGTTCCTGGAAGAAGTGCCTGCATTTCTCTCGCCATAAAAGTTTCTATTTTTTGTAATCCCACTCCTTACGTAATACCCCTGTTATGGGGCCTTTAAGGAATAATGAATGAATGAATGAACTATGGCAGTGTTAATGCTTTCTAAAATTCATTCTTCCTAACAGCAAGACCGCAGAATAAGTTTTAACACAATATTAACCCAAAGCTGAGCCGACATCTTCTTTCGTGAAAGTCGTAAGTACTTCCTGAGCAGAAAGACATTTAACGAGAACTCTGTGCACAGGAGGAATAAATTGTCCACAAGTTCGACTACTGATCGTGAAAATAATTTTATGCTTAAGGCACACTTGTATACATTTCAGTGATGGACTTGCAATGTTCTTTGTTCCGTACGCCATCTATTGAATTTATGAATAATGTCATTTGTCTGGTGTATTATTTAACGTATATATGGCCTCTTCAACATACAGCAGAACTTTATAACAAAGTCCCATTTGACGTGGAAATTGCCTCGTTACATTTAAAATTCATTATAAACATATATTCATTACACTGTATGAATGAAAACACAATTCCTCATTTATGTTGTTATAATTGAAAATTCATTATATCCAGGATTGCTATATCGATGTTCAACTGTAGAAATAAGACATCCAAGCTGCACAGTTTGCATTATACGTTATTTTATAACACGCTCACTGTGTATACTACATTCATGCGTCTTCATAATGCACATCAGGCTCTATAGTACGTTACAAAAAATTGGCATATTTCTTTTAATCCTTTTTTATTGCCAGAGTTGACCTCCTATAGCCAATACTATAGCTTCAATATTTACTTTTTTTTGCACTCCTGCTAAAGTTACAAATGCACCTTCATGCAAGAAGATGCCTAATACTTTCACAGATACTTTGATCCCTCATTTTTTTATTACACAGTCACTGATCAATCTGTTCTCCAAATATATTTATGCCATTAGCGTGAAGTCTACCACCCCTGAATTTTTAATAAAATGTTACGTTCCGTTCTAAATTTCTGGAAAAAAAATAAAAACTATTTAATTTAGTGTAAGCCTTTGATTCTTACTGAATTCAATATGGAAACTGCCCATGGCCAACTGCAAAGACAGTTGTACTCATTACACACAAAGAAGCCTTAATAAACCAGATAACTAGCTAACGCTCCACTCTAAAAAAAAAAAAAGACAGTAAGCCATAATGAAGACAGGAGTAAAAAAACAAAAGGGTGAACATCATCCCCTACATGTGGTTCATATTACTAATTTTAGAACTTTAAAACAGCTGCATGTAATTTCTTCTTATTAAGGCAAAAGCCTTAGATGCCTTATCAAATGCAAAAAGTGACTGCCAGAGTCAGCAGCATCAACACGAGTGATGAGAAAAAGCATCATCTTGCGATGACGTCATAAGTTGCCAAAATTTGTTACGTCAACCTGACGTCACGATGGCGTCACATCATGACGTCATCACATAACTTTGTCGTTTGGTCAAAGGTGGACAGATCACAGAGGCGCTGCAAAACCAGGCTATGTGAAGAAAGCTTCCAATTCCTCCGATCCCAGAGGCAGGGCCAAACCCCATTGGGTGCGGAAAGCTTTTGGGCGAGATAAATACAATCGACTGAGAGAAAAAAAAGAGTACATGGCTTTTGCTTTCCAGTCGTCTTAGCCAAATGCACAAGGGGCTGTGCGACTTTCTTTTTTTGTCACTCTGCTTGCGTTTGCCTTTTGTGTTCTATTTCCCAAGTTTTATGCAACTTTTCCATCTATGTCATTGGTGCATTTTTTATTTTTCTTTCCCTGCCATAAACATTAATATCTGTCCTTTCATTACGGGTAATGCAGCTCCGACTCCCCTCTGCAATGCTTTCGAGCCCTTCAGCAACATAAACAAATAAATAAATAAATACATAAAACATTCCCACTCTTAAGGTGGTTCCCAAGTATTAGTTTAAGTTCTAGTTTACATGTTGAAATATGCCAGGTGCTGAAATATGCTGAAATACGTTGTGAGTATGCTAGGTGGCACACGCAAAAGGTCTTTTTCTTTGCAATTGTTTCACTCAAGTTTTTTCTTTGTTGAAGTGGTACTGACAAAAAAATTTCGCGGTTGAGATAGCTGGCGGCATCGTTTCTCATGAACATGCTTATATCTACCAAATATGAAAAGCGAATACACCTTGGAAGGTAATTTATATTAAATTTGATGTTTACGTGCCCGACCTAGCGCTAAATACCGCACCTCGCGACATTAGCATCATACAAAGCGACCTGACGAGGACACTCATACTTTTGCAATGTCACCACTGCGGCCAAGCATTCTCAGAGCTTTCCCAAACCAAAACTGAGACTGGCTGGCAATAAACAAACTGTAATTAATTATCTGTCACACGCTCCCGCAAGCAATATGCGTGTTATGATTATTAGGCCTCCAGCAGCATATTGCAGAAAGAACACCACACCAAAATTTTTGTGCCAGTACCCCTTTAAGCTCCCCCATAATTTCAACAACAAACAAATTAATGGTTAGTCCTATGTAGTGTTGTAAATGCAGTGTTGCCGTCGGCGGCATGGTCCGTGAGCAAAAAATTCCAAACCCAATGGATTCAAAAAATTAAAATAATGGTTCAAGCCGGAATCGAACCAAGGCATCCTTCACGGCATGCAGTCAAGTATTCTACAACGCAGCTCCACAAGTGCTTGAAGCTGCTTCAAAAAAAAAAAAAGAAGACTGAAGCATTCCAAGCTTTGGCAATACGGCCGTTTTGTCGGGTGAGGAGTCGCATTGAAAGGAGTAATATCGCATGGTACAAGCACACAATTGCACCAGGCATCACACCATGTGAATTACGTAATGAGTGCGTGATTTAAAGCTGGCCACCCATTACAATGAACAAAGCCATAATTCATCATCATCAACTGCAGCATCAACAAAGCAAGCAGGTGCCCATAATGCCTTACAGACACGTAGTGGGTATTTCTCTACAGAGGCAAAGCACAGGAAAATCATAAAGCATTGCACTCTTACAGGCAAAGCTTAAGCATCCTAAATTTTTTTTTTTTATTATGTAAGTACTAACACTTGTTTTAATGTCCAGATATCCTGTTCCATGCATCTAGTGCCCTGTTGATGTTATTGGAACTGCTAAACAAAAATGAACGTATCCCCTTCAATGGCGGTGTGTACAATTGTAAACATCAACATTAGAGGTGCACCACACACCGCGTGTTTGTTGATGTGGATTCAAATGCAATGCGCACACTTGCACATGCTTCTTGAGTGGACAACTACAGCTCATTTTTCATTGTACTGCGTATTGCAGCAGAGGACGAGTCGTTCGACGTGCCACATTATGGGAGCTACTCCAAAACATTATTTCTAGCTGTTGCAGTGGTACAGTGGTTACAGAGCTCAGCTACTACCCCAAAAGTAGCAGGGTCAATCCTCGGCCATGGCGACCGCATTTTGATGGGGGCAAAATGTACAGAACGGCTGTGTACTGAGATTAATATGACCGTTAAGGAACCTTAAGTGGTAAAAATTTCCGGAGCCCTCCAGTGCAGCGTGCCTCATAATCATACTGTGGTTGCAACATGTAAATCCCCAGCAATTATTAAAACATATCATTTCTGTTTGCTAGGAATGCATATAACTGATAAAAATTTGTGCAAGTATTTTTAGCATGATGTTTGAATACTTTTATACAGAAATAGAACACTGACTTCAGAATAAATAGATTGGCAATTACACCAATTACAATTAATTACTGAAAATGCACAAATCAACATATTACCACCTGCTCTTTCTTGCAACAGATTATCTAGTGTCTTGGAATAAAGTTGTGTAAATTTGACACTCTTACAGGCTGTCTATAAAAATTTGCACCTGATGGGGTTATATCTTGCATGCACTGTGGATTTGATAACTCTCAAATTCCTTCAGACAGAATGCATTTTTTTTTAATCCTTGTCATTTGAAACAGTGCTTGGCATCAACACCTTGCTTGGTTCATCTAGATTAAATTAGAAATTCAGATAAGAAGCTACTGTTGAAACATGGACTGCTCTGATCACACCAGTCTGTAACAAAGACGGTAAGAACGGGTGAACAGTGACCTTAATCTATGCTTCCTTGTTTCAAATGAATGAGATAGTAATGCAAACTCCAAGAAACTGTGAAGATAGGACAATCATCAGATCAACTATGCAGTGGTTAGCTCCTTTAGTTGCCATGCAACCAATCTACAACTTTGCAGAATCTCGCTTCTGTGATGGAGATCATAAATGTTGTGAGTATTCATGTTAGAACGAAGGCTTCTTCCAATGATCTCCAATCCACCTTGACCTGCATGAACGGATTCTATTTTATGGCAGCGAGCTTCTCAACTTCATCAAACATCTGACATTTTGTAGGCCTCGACAGCATGTCCCATCCCTTGGTAACCATTCCATGACTAACTGACCACTGGTTGTCTTTCCTACACATTAAGTAAATGATCTAGATGAACTTTTTTTTCTTCATGACGACAATGATATCGACCACCTATTTGTTCTGTGCTCCACTATTAAAGGAGTGCTCACACAAAAATTTTACACCTTGTTTTTTTTCCTATTGCTCTAAGAAGCAAATGGCCCACTTATCACGGCTGAAAACTTTGTTTGCTTGAAAGTGCAATGGTTCATAATTCAGAGACAACCAGGGTTGCCAATGGTGGCTACTTTTCGCCAAATTGGCGAATTTGAGAGGCCCGTGGCGACCTAAAATTATGAATGGCGACATGGCGAATTTTTGGCGATTTTCAGCTTAGGTCTCCACTGAGTTATGCATCCTAAGCTCAGTGCCTTCCCAACTAATGAGCGGCACTATTCTCTGTATTTTTCTGGGTTTTGAGGTGCACATTTACGCGCCGTTCTGTATGTCCGTCCTGTAACTCGTGTGTATCTCCTCAATTCATCTAGATGCTTGTAACTCAATTCATCTAGATTCATCTAGATGCTTCAGAGCTTCGCTAAAGTTTCGCTTCTGAGGAGGCTAGATGACGGGTTGGTCGTGTGTTCCGGCCATTTGTTCTGCCAAAGCTCTAACTATTCTGAATAGCTTGGCGACCTATTCACCGCTGCAGTATCCCCTAATCGAGCTCGTATAGCGAAGATGGGCGGATACGCGGGTGTTCGCGCAATAAAAAAAATATTTATTCAGGCATTTTCTACTGTTCTCGGTGGACGTGTGCAATGAAAACAATTGCTATATAACATTTTACAATATCTACCTGTTCAATTATAACGCTCTGGATTGACACGGGTACATATAAGTGATTATATATGAAAGGGATAGTGGCGTCCGGTATCATATTAGTTCACAATGAAAGGCATAAGACTCACTTATGAACGATAACTGTAAGAATTCTGTCTTACTACTTTCAATAAACCTGTTAATCCTTTTTTTTCATATGAGGGTATGTAAAGCTGTCTACAAACAACGCCTTCGCAGCTTTCGCCCAAGGTTTACCACACTTTTACCTTTGAAACGAGCGGACAGGGATGGAAGGATATCATGAGCGTTTTATCCTTTCATACTTGCGCCTCCGCGCAGATCTTGCGGCTAGTCGGAGAACCAGGTGCACCAAGCACTCCCATGGTGAAGGGGCGATGCGCCTGGCTTTGAGAAATGTCAATATACTTTAAGGGCTTTGAATAGCACTGTATTCTACGGGGCTATACATCAGTGGAAATTCTTATTACTAAAATATGCCGCACATATCTAGAATGGCGACTTTTTTGGCGAAATTCGTAAAAAAATGGCGACTTTTGGCGACTTTCTGCTCGTCGTTTGGCGACATTTACTCGAAAGTCAGTGGCAACCCTGGAGACAACTCTACAGCGCCACACAGTTTCGGTTTCAAAGAGTGCCAAGAAAGGCGGGACCCAGTGTGGTTTGTTCGTAAACACAGCTGGCCACGTGAACATACAAAACAGAAATGCACTAGCCACCCGCACAAGGGCATACAATGCACGCGAGCACCATGTTGACAAATGTGGGACAGTGTTCGCAAGCAGCATGGCAGCCAACACAAACTCATGACATAGGTGGGTGTTTACATTCAAGTTGGTGTCAATGTAAGTGCTCCGTTTTGGGGCACACGCTTTAAAATTGATATTAAATATGTTCTAGGCTATATGAGCTGTTGATATTTTGTACATGATGTGTGCGTGTCCGCTCGAATATGTTTCACAAGTTACCTGGCCTTGAAATTTGTGTCAGTACGTCTTTAATGTTATGCATAACATTTTTCATTACATTGGATGCTGTGTGGTCCTTAACTTTTCCCAATTTTTCTTATTATCCTCCAAGTTTCTTCTCCATATGTAAGCACAGGCAAAATGCAATGATTGCACCCGCTGCAGTGGTCTAGTGGTTATGGCGCTCAACTACTGACCCAAAGGTTGCGGGATCAAATCCCAGCTGCGGTGGCTGCGTTTCAATAGTGGCAAAAGGCTACAGGCCCGTGTGCTTAGATTTTGGTGTGCATTAAAGAACTTCTTGCTTTAGGGACAGCGGTAAGTTGCCTGTCATGATTATCATTTTTGTATTCTGCATACTCATCTTCAACCCTACTTTAACGCTTTTCCGGTGGAAATCTCCAATCACCTTTTGCAATTCGTTGCCATCATTTCTGAAGAGCACAATGTCACCTGCAAAAACTGCAAGTTGCTGAGATATTCTGTGTTAACCTTTATTCCTATTTTCTTCTCCATCTGGTCAACAGTGGTCAAATAATAATAATAATGTCACACTATCCACTTGCAATCACAACTGGGATTGTATTTCCTCATCCCACTTGGCTTTCGTGCGGAAGCTGGGGAAGGGAGCCAATGAGAGTCGAGAAATTCAATCCCGATTGGGATCAATTATCACTGAAAGCGCTACATGTGACATCGGTGTTATTAGTGTATTTAGAGGTACTGCAAATCTCATCTGAAATTATAGAAGGGAAGGCCCATTAAGTTCACTGTTATGCAAGTTCATACTGCAATGAAGAAACACATGGACAAATAACAGCAATAGTTCAAATTCAGTGCAAATTCATGCAAAAAAGTGGGGTGAAATCGTGATAATTCTTCTGGCTACAAAAAATCCCGAGGAAAATGAAAAAGACAGCAAATTAATAACCCTCCTTCAGGCACAAATTATGATGTACTGTCTGCAATTGTATCAAATTCACACAACATAATTCCAAGGCACACGAAACTATATCCCAAGATGGAAACTGATGTAATATGCTGTTTTGGCCAAGTTTCAGTAATTATTAGTAATTAGCATGTAATTAAATATTGAATTACTTTGAATTCTTTCATGTTACATTTTTACATAACAAATCAACTCGTAGGCTCAAAATTAATGTCCAATTTGTTTTTGATTCTATTCAACTCACTCAGAGAAATCTAACTACATTGGTCCTGGAACGCAGCATGTTGAACGACCCGTCCACAATCATAGTGTCTTCACCAAAGTGATCGGATAGTCATATGAAGCACATTGACATTAAGACATATTGACTATGAAGAACGTTCAATTGATTCTATGCACAATGTGTCATGCTTTCTTGGTCACTTGTCCAAAGAACTGCACGAAAAAGTTGCATCCACATATGTGGGCGTTTCGCCTCAAATGGATAAAACATCTATACAAGAACAACTGCGAGTTATGTTTCTACGTTCTAGTCAAGTGCCTTGCATCGATAACCAGACTTAGAAGGATAAATAGCAATCTTGTAAAGAAAAGCACGGAGTGTGCCAGTGGAGCATAGTAAACTTAATAAAAATTTTAGGAAGTGATGATAGTACGTCAAAGCACCATATGGTTTCGGGAAGCACGTTTTCACCAAAAATTTTGTTAAATTCTCAGGTATGTATGTCTCTGTAGTCTAAATCATGTACTAGCTAGACCAAAGAAGTACATCTATTTTTGCAAACGTGCTGCCAAACTAAACTTCGGACGATGTATTCACGGAAATAATCAGGACCAACAATTCTTCCATCACACGAATTTACTAGCGTTTCCTAGTCTCAGTTTAAAATCCGGATAATCTCAATGATGCCTGCACATCCTTTATGATTGACGGATTCGTGGCGTTTAACAAAGAAAGTCATCGCATAGCTTCCGTACATGGTTGGGTTGATAGTGCGGTCGCAAACTATAAGTGGCGTTATGAAGGACACCGCAGATCCGGGACGTTCCCAGCCGCGACGGCCGACGCTCCCTTATTAACGTCAATTCACCGCTGAACGTCAGTCGCCAAAGAAAACAACGAACGCCTGCAGAACGGGAAACGGGTGTTCGAAGTTGCAAACTACGAATGCAGGGGACTGGCACGTAGCGGTGGTAACCGCTGTGCCAGCGCTACCTCTTCAATATATTGTAAGGAGTTTTAGCGATAACCGCACTCCCGTTCGACGATAAGCGCGCAACAAACGGATGTGACACATTTCGCCAGTGCCCCATCGAGTCATCGCGTCAGCAGTAGTCGCGAAAGCGGTCAGACTGCGAGTGCATTTTCGACAGAGAGTAAGCTTACAGGTAAAACATCCAACTGCCCACTTCTAACCTAACCTACCCTTATATAGCCTAATCTAACCTAACCAAATCTAACATTTTCTAGCCTTCGGAAATCTTGAATCTTGCTACAAATATTTCTCGCAAACACGTCACGTCGCGCTTCGATCTCGGCGTCGGCAGGCGCTGGTTTCGTGAGGTGATCGACTGACTGCCCGCGGAGCATAAACAATACACAAAAAACACCATTTGTCCATAGCGGACGTTCGCGTCGTTCCAGCGCGGATACGGACTGCTTCACGGCGCAGCAACGGTCTGGTATGCGAGCTGTGCAACCGGTGACTTCTGAATGAACACACAACCACGAGTGGTTTGGAGGTCGCGGAACAAGCACCCCGTAAGAATCCCGGGGAATTCCCACTGCCCCAGAAGAAACATGCCTGGGTATGCAGTTGGGCGTCGTCTTGTCCACCTCCCAGGCAGCGAACAGCTTCATAGGCACGGGGCGGGCGCTCGGCGGCCGCGCCGTCGGCTTGCCGCTGTCCCCCATGCTGCGCGGCGAATGAAGGCTCGGCAAGTCCAGCCCCTACGTGCGCGTAAGCCTAAAACCTCGGCGATCTCAGCGGTCTCCGGCGCTCGTTGTTCCCGGTGCCGCTCTCGTTGCAGCCATGAGCATCTACGGCCTCACGCACACTCACACCGCACGACCACGCCACGAAAAACACCGACGACGACAACACACACTCATGATCACACGCCCGAAGCGGTGACCGTGACACAAGCGCGCACACACATAGGATACGAGAAGGGGGCGTTGCGCGGCGGACAACAGCCGGCCGCGTGGAGAGATGAGTGCACTCGAGCACGCCGGAGGGCTGGAGGACGTCATAGAGAAATGATAGATAAAGTAGAGTAGAGTAGATGGAGTAGATTCTTGTATATGTGGCACATATCTACACTGCCATACTGGGGGAATGACCAAGAACTGTGAGGACTTAAAAGAAAATCCTTAATTTTCTCTGTTAACGAAATCGAAATTAAACAAAATTGAATATATTTAGAAAATATAGATAGGAATTTACGGATATAAATAATGAAGGGGAGAACATGAACACAAAATGAAGCAATTTGCGAAATAGGAAAATGAAGAGTAAAGATTGATCACGTTGAACCTTTAATAAACTCTGGCAAGGCATCGGCAATCTTCCCAAAGCCCCCAAGAAAGGAAATATGGTGCCCTTAAACCTAACTTACGCTGGCGGATGACGGGACATAAAGTAATTTTGCGCAGTCGAGGTAAATTATCTTTCACACAAAATTAGATAATGTTCTCTTGTCTCCATGGGCGTCGGCAGGGGGGTGCAAAAGGGGCACTTGCCCCCCCCCCCCTCCAAGCGGCACCAGCCCTCCCCCCTCTCACCCTCGCCCACATCCCCAAAGACCCCCTCCTCCATATGTGCTTCTTTATTTTCTTGCTGACATCGGTGACCAGAAACCTTCCAGAATGTTCCTTGCAATCCCGACGTCAAAAAAAAAAAAAAGTCAGGGAACCTTTCTACTGATCTGCGAAAACGCAGGTAGGCAGCACCAACAAAGGCAAATTCAAGCAGTCCACCTGTGGAAGCCTTTTCCCCTGCAAATTGTGCCCCTGGCATTCTTCCGAAGAAACTGAAATTTTCTCTTCAGACGACCTTCTTGCTCCCGCATGAGCTACGCCTCGGTTATTGCTAACGACACAGTCTCGCCTAACGGCAGGTGCTGAGCAAACTCAACGAAAACGGGCACAGACCGCACCGTGAACGGTGCTAAATGTGTTCGGAAGGCACATTTCTCTGCACTTCAGTACTTCGAAAGATTCTGGACGGAAGGTGCCGTTTGGTTGCGCGATGTACATTTTCTTTTTCCACATAACTTCGCTAAAGCAGCTAAGCCCTGCATGACTGAAAGGATGAGGTTTCGGTGAATACGATAATCTGTACTTGAGACTCCACGCAACACCAGCGGAATCTCCACGGGCCCCCGCCGTGTCCAGCAAAAGGGCCAGGGAGATCAACAGATCAACTTCAACCCTTTTTTCTCTGCTTGTCACCTTTCCCGCTATTTCCCCCTCAAGACGCTGAGTTGTGATCCCAACAATGGCTGCAAAAATACCGTCTCTCCCCCCCCCCCCCCCCCCCCCCCCCCCCCCCCCCCCCCCCCCACCGACCAACACATTTGCTGGCTGCCACGGTCGCAAACGCTTTAGCCGCATTTGCCAGTGACGCCTGAAGTCGCACTTGCGGCTTCCTTTAGAAGGAAGCCCCCCCCCCCCCCTCCCCCCCATTCTTTCTCTTTCTTTTTGGTTCTGGTGCCAGTGACGGGTAAAATCCACAGCACCAACGTTCAGCCCCCTAAATCAATGGGAGAGTAACGACGGCCCTTCGTCATGGCTGCTTCGAGTATATTGAAGGCCGTGGTGGATGCCGACGTGTTTACGTTTTCGGGGGAGAAGGCTGTGTCTTTCGCTCGCCGACGGCGGCCGCTCAGCTTTTCTTTTTGTGTGGAGTGCTCAGGGCGAGAGCGGTTTCGCACCAAGGGGCGAACCGCGAGGTCGCAGAATGCCGAGAGGGGTTGGATTTCGAAGCGGGGACTGGTGCCGGACACCTCCCGCTGTGTTTGAAGTGCGGTCAGTTGCGCCGGCTGCGATGGCGCTACGCGGGCAGTTGCGCGCGGCCTCCCCTCTGGTGGGCCACGGCCGCCGGGGTCTTGTTTTTGAACTCCGGGAAGACGCCGCTTCCGGCCAGGAAACAGACCACACTGCGTAGATCTGAAGCACAGGCGGCGCTGTTTGATGACATCGGTCGGCGACGGGAACACGCGACAGAGGCGAAAGAAACCCCAGTAGCCTAGTTAGCGCCAAGTTCGAGGCGACGGTCCTTTTGCTGGCCGACGATGCCGCTGAAGCGCGGAATGTGGGAGAAATAAATTCCGCACATGTGGCGTCGGCTCCTGAAGCCGTGCGTGACCACGTGTCGATGAGAAAGGAGGAAAACCGTTGTTTTTCTTAATATCTTGGTTTTCCGTTTAGGCCCTGCCCGATGGGCGGTGGCCTACGAGTACTTACGCTCTGGTTGGCCGCCGTGGTCAAGGGTGGGATAAAGGGATGCCACTCCGCCCTTTTTCTTTGTTGTTGCAGTAGATATTGGCCTGCACGTGAGTGGTACGGATTTTTGCGAAGTGTCATTTCTCGAAAGCCCTTCTCTAGCAACCTCTCTACTCACGGCTACAATGTGTACCCGCCACGGTGAAAAAAATAGCTTGTACCCAACAGAACAGGAAAAAGTACCGCTCCGCTAGGGAATCTCGCAGCTTGCCTGCGCCAAAGTGAGCGCGCGTCCGTGAGCATCGTGGAGCTGTTGTACAGTGCCACCGCAACGCGAAAATGGACATCAGAAGCTTCTTTAAAAGGAAAGCTGATACTGACGTTGCGCCATGCTTGATGAAGAAGATACAACTTTCCGAGCTGGACCACGATCCCGAATCCGAAGATATTTCTACCACATCCTCCGAACTTGAGGAGCCTCCAGCATCAAGGCACCATCTCGACATCGGCTGCGCCCTCAAATCATCTCTCGCAGGTAAGCTGCATCACAGCAAATAGTACGGCTCCAGTCTTTGCCATACGAAACTTTTGGGCACACCGACAGTTCGGGGAAAAAAGTCATTCGAAGTTGATTCATAGCCGATTTCTTTTTTTTTTATTACTTTTTGAGGACAAGCACCTTGTTCTGCGTGGTCCCGGCTTTAACATGTCCCACTATGCTGGCCCGTTAACCTGCAGCATGCATGCCTTTTGTGTTAATTATTTAGCGTGCTCCTTGTTTTGACCCTTCAGTCGGTAAACAAGATTTAGGCTAGCTTCATAAAAGCTGGCCTAATAATTTTAACAGATGGGCCTGTCGGGCATCATACCGGGAAGCCAGATGTTGCACTGATGAAGATGTTGTACTCATCACAAGGAAACTGCAGCATGCACCGTCTTAGTTTAAAATAAAAGTTCCGTAGGAGTATGGCGTCCTTGTTCATGTAGGAAGGCTATTCGTCACATTGCAGAATAGTGCACCGTCATTGGATGATGAGTTAACCGGGAATTCAAAGGGGTGCGACAAGTACCGCTATACTTAGTTTCGAAAATATGCGGGCAGTTTCTCATAATTAGACGTCATCTAAGAAATTTCCAATTTCCTCTGCTTTTTGTTCCGGTCGACAAAGGACACCTTTTTTCGGTAACCTTAAAATCACCGACAATATTATTGGCCATCTTTGTGGCCAAAATATAACAACGGGCCTCAAATCAGGCCAAACGATCTCCGCCCGGTCTCTGTCAATCACCCAAGATCGTGTCCGAAGGCTAATGGATGGAAGTTGCTGTGCCAGTTCTCAAAAAAGGGGCGTACAATTTCGTAACTTTAACTTATTTGCAAATCTATTGACAGGCGTAATGCTATAAAAATTTGACTATCGGTTTCAACAAGGCATATCTAGCATTGAATTTTCTAGTGACGATCACATAGAAAAAGCTGATAAAATATTTCCACAACTTCGGTTGAATGACGTTCGCTAAATTTATGGATGGTCCCCGGTTAATTGCGACATATCATGTGGAGCGCCACTAGCCTAGCAGTAAACATGTACCAACCGTATGTGTTTAAATGACGCTTTAATGGCGGAGCCACGTACGGATGTAAGCAGTTTATGTATACAGTAACAGTTTTAAGTAAAACGTAGTAAATATTCTTGGGAGAATGATACGGCGATTACATACCGAGGCTAGCTAATGTAACACTTATCGTTCCCGTTTTCCTTGTTGCAGACAATGACTTAAAACGGAAACTTCTGACTAGCCCTTGGACGCCTCCAGATAAGTACAATTTCAAAGCGGATGCTGCAGAGCTGAAGCAAGCCAGGGCGTTTCGACCAGCGTGGCTATCGCAGTATCCGTGGCTGGCGTATTCCAGTGTGCTTAAAGGTGCGCTCTGCCGCCATTGTGTCGTTTTCAAGCCAGTGACCAGGAAAGGACGACAAGGAGCTTTTATCGTCATTGCTTTCACCAAGTACAAAAAGTTTCACGAGTCCGCCAAGGAGCATGAAAAGTGCGAATGGCACAAGGACGCAACCGAAAGGAGAGATAACTTCCTTCGCCTCTTCAACAAGGCAACCGATGTCGCACTGCAGCTCGACACAGCCGCAAAGGAAGAAGCGGAATGCAATAAGAAGAAACTTGTCTCGATTACAGCGGCTGTGCTCTTCTGCGGCATGCATGATTTGCCTCTGCGAGGGAAACAAGCACAAAGCGGGATTTTTCAGGACCTTCTCAGCTTTCGCGTCGACGCTGGGGACCACACCGCTACAAGCACATCTCGACAATAGCGCCAAAAACGCAAAGCACACATCAGCAAGTATTCAAAACGAGCTGATAAAAATCAGTGAGGACCTCCTTCGGAGAGACATTGTAAGTGCGTGCAACAAATCCGGGCAGTATTCGCTGCTGGCAGATGAATCTGCGGACATATCAGGCACAGAACAGCTCACGATTGGTATCCGGTTGGTAGACACAGGTCTCAAGGCTGTAAGAGAAGAATTTGTTGGCATGATTCCGTTGGAAAGCATGAACGCAGAAACCATTTCTGCCACAATTCTCAAAGCTGTTGACGACTTTGGCCTCAATCCTGATAACATCGTAGGCCAGGGGTATGATGGCTGCTCTTCAATGGCGGGCAACATATCTGGCGTACAGACTAGAATCAAAGAAAAACACCCTCGAGCCATGTACTTTCACTGTGCTTCGCATCGGCTAAACTTGGTTGTGAACAAGGCAAGCACGGTGGCGGACGTCAGAAATGCGGTGGTATCCATCAAAGCGACAATCAAGTTCTTTCGAGAAGGCCCCCTCAGGAGGAAGAATGCGCCTTCGCTGCCCTTGCTTTGTGAAACCAGGTGGAGCTCCAAATATAAAAGCATTCGTCTCTTTCGCCAACACTTCGTTGAAGTTATGGAGGCCCTGACAACACTGTCATCGTCTGCGAACAGGCAAACGCGGGAAACTGAACACCAACTATCGTGCAGTCTATGCTCGCTTTCATTTTTTGGTTTGCCTGACCATTATCGCAAGATATTCTGCTCTCCTTGAACCGGTGACAAACATGCTGCAAAGCCCCCAGATGGACATTTTAAAGGTGCAGCAGCATATGCGGCTCCTGCCTGAAACAATTGGTGAGCACAGGGCAAAAGCGGAAGAAGTGTTTACGGACCTTTATTCTGCGACCGAGGAGACCGCAGAACAGCTTGGTGCAGAAGTCAGTCTGCCGCGCATGGTTGCGCGCCAAATGCACAGGCCGAACGCTCTGGGAACTCCGGAAGAATACTACCGCCGTAACATCTTCATTCCTTACTTGGACTCTCTGCTCTCAGCGCTGGATGAAAAATTTGGAGAGCGTAATACTCCCGCATTTGCGCTACTCTTATTACACCCAAACGCGCTGAGGAAGATTTCCAATGAAGGTTTTAGGAAGCAGCTCTGCGAGCCCGTTAATAAATACTTCGACTTCGACAACTTCGACTGCGAAGTGGAACTGTGGCGTCGGTCATGGATGAAAACAGACTTCAACGGAGACCTGATCGATCTTCTTGCATTTGCTGAGGGGATCTATCCCGCCATCAGCCGTGCTCTTCAAACGGCCATAACTTTCCCCTCGACAACGTGTTGTCCCGAACGTCCTTTCAGCACGATGCGGCGTGTGAAGACGTGACTTCGTTCGACGATGTCGGATGACCGCCTGTATGGACTCTGCATGCTTTCGGTGCATCGTGAAAAAATTGAAAAGGAGGGACAAAGAGCTTTGGCGGAGAAAGTTGTAGACCAGTTTGCTATTCGTGCGCCTAGACGCATGCCGCTCGCATTTACAGACACCGAGTGACTGTAAGGACGTTTCAAGCATGTACGAAATTTCGGTAATTCTGCCTCGCAACATCGTTTAACTGTATAGTAGACGCGAAAAGTTTATAGAAGAGGAAACTTTCAATTTCCCAGCAATTTCTGACTGCAACCGGTCGCATAGTACATGTTGTAGCCGGAAAATCTAAATTCAAGGCTGTCTGCCTAAGCAGCGGTAACATTCAGCTTTGTGCTTCGTGGTCTCAAAACTTTTGAAAATTCTATCTTGATGTCGGAGTTTTTTTTTGTTCTTTTTCTCAGTGTGATGCGTGAGCGTTAATAAATATTCTGAAACTTTTGTAACCCTTAGGAACAGAAAGATTTCTCCATTCTTCTGCGTGATGTCTTTTGGACGCTATGGAGTTTCACCCCCCCCCCCCCAGAAAAAATCCTGCCGACGCCCATGCTTGTCTCCTGGACTCCACAAAAACAGCAATTAGCGAAAGCTGGCGGACCAGCTCTGTGTAAATAAAAATTTAGTTATGGAATTTGATAACGCAGTCTAGTGATTGCGACATATTTTCTGTTCCATGTATTTCAAGTGCTGAAATTCTAATGTGTTCGGTAGTGACGCTGCACAAAATGCATCCAACATAATGAATTTTGATGCCAGTAATTCATGAATAACCTGCATGAATAACTTGCCGCCGGGAACAAACCCGGTGGCAAGTTGACTTTTCGTCCTCCTAAATTTACTTTCTTCACATGTACCATTTTCGGCTTCATTATCTGCTGGTTTTCATTAAGGTTGTGTCAAACAAAAGACACGAGCCCTCAGAATTCCCTCCCTTCATTCATTCGGGCCATGAAGAGAAGCATAGTGCATCCGCCATTTCATTCAGAAATAGGTGCCTATGTCTTGGAACCCAAACCAACTTTGTCAAATTAATATATGTGATGGAATAGATAATACAACGCAAGATGTACCCTAGCTTGATTACAACTTGCTGGCCGTTTTGAAATAAATTATTTTCTTTCATTACGTTCCCTTTCTTATCACCTGGGGCACGGTTGAGTGTTTGTGTAAAAAAAAAATTGCGGCACATTCTTTCTTCTGAGATAAAGGGTGACTTTGTCAAAAGGTGTCACTCACAAATCGAGACACGTATTTTTTTTCAAACAAACATTTAATTGCCTGTGTCTGTCGTGCAAGCACAAGTTGCCAATTGGCAATTGGAACGGTATAGGATAAGCAAATTAGGTGTATTCACAAGAAAACACAAACCATAATTATATATTTCGGAACACACTGACCTGACAGTGTTGACGTCTGAAGTTGCAGATGGCACGTATACATGTGTGAATGTATTGTTAAAATCCTAAAAGTCATGTCCCGTAGATTTCCAAGAATAGTAGACGGCTAACTATTCTTTACAGAACTCACAAATATCAGCTGTTCTATGGTTACAAAGTTCATAAGATAAAAAGATAAAAAACCATGCGCTCTACAAAAGTTTCACCTGCTATATACTACTGGTAGTCGCGTGTACATACAACCTGTATTTTTTCATTGTTAAAGTAATCATAAATTAAAGGGACAGACAACTGCGACAGGCACGAATTGAGATAACTCCACTAATACAAAGATTGGCTATTGTATTGACTAAAACGAACCTTTCTTTTTCATTAAACGCGGATTTATATTTTTACTTCCTTACTAAATAAGCGAAAAATGATTACCGGCGCCCCACGCTGCAATAACGCGATGATGCTTATTATTCCGATCATGTGACCTTTTACGTGTGTACGCGGTTAATGGTTTTCATATTAGTGTTGAAATGCAGCACGCTTTTTTTATTATAATCTTTTCTAGCTTTATAATGTGCCACTGCTAGACTTTACCGGAATGCGCAATGCATGCTACTACGTATGCCTGTCAGTGCGTCGAAGAGTCCTGATGAGCTATTAACCCTACAGAAATGTTCTGTATATGCCACTCCAATTATTCCATGCATTTCCGAAAGTTTCTTATGGGAGTACATGACAAATATATGGAAAGTGCATGGACTATATATGGATAGCGTAAGAAGACATGCTGAATTGTTGGAATGGCATAAGGAACGTTGCAACAGTTCGGGAACATTTCATGGAAGCTTTGCTTACCCGTCAACTGCACCATGAATGTTATTAATGAGAACTAACAGATATTGTGTCTAACTAAGAAACGAGCCCTTGAAAGCCATATTCTTTCCTTCAACCATGACTGTTAGATATACAAATTTTTAAAATCTAGTTCATGCATTGCATTACCGAACTACAGATGTTTACCAATATCTATTTCATGGATCTCGTAGTGCATTTTGTACGTGTTAATTATTATACCTTTTTGTTTATATGAATGCCCTCATGGGGTGTCGCCTTGGAAAGAGAAAGAGAAAATACGGGGACGGCAGTGAGATATGAATTTATGCTTGTTATTTACTGCCATAGGCAATCCACATATGTAATAAAATAGAATTTAGTGTGGACTGTGGGTTTATCTAAATAGCCAAAAGTGACGTTATAGCATGCTTATTTCTATACAGACATCTTTCTGGTTTCGAAAATTTTGTATTATTTTGTTCTTTCTAAGAAGGAGTCCTCAGTTCCACAATTTCTGTTGCCTGGAAGATTTCAGCACTTTCGTAAATTAGTACGCCGAGACATAACTGCTGCTTCAAACACGTCACTGCATCGACATTATAAACCTGCTTTCCCATAAAATGAAAATTGAGAGCCCTTCCACTGTGAAGATGAAGAGAGAGAGAGAGAGAGAGAGAGAAATATAAAGGAAACGCAGGAGGAAGCCTGTGCAACTGTGACTATATGATGGGTCTGGTTCAGTCCCAAGAAGAAAATTCCAGGTCAAGCTTTTTCAAACTTCTTTATTTTGCTCTTGAGCGTACAAGAAAACGGGAAAAATTATTTCGGATGAACAATAAAAAATCTGGCTAAACTTAATTAATTTTACTAATTCAATCTAATTATTTAAAATTTATTTAATTAAGTTAAACAGCTGTAAACCGCATTTTAAAACACAGATTATACATAAGAATTGACAACTTCATTGGAGACCCTTCAGTAGTGCTGTCACACATACTGGGTAAAAATAAATCGCAGAAAATTCTGCGAGAACGAAAAAGTTGATGTTTGCTGGGAAACGCCATTTTCAAACCCACCGTGCGCCACAGACCACAGCTGCCCGACATGGAGCGCTATCTCGTTGAGCTTAAAAGGAAACTGAAGCACATTAACAAAAGTGGCTTTGGAGTGTGTAATCGTAGTTTCATACCTGCTGAATTCGAAAACCAATGTAAGAGTTCACAGAAGTGAACGGAAATAGCATTTCTTGAGAAAAAACAGTGGCTGCAGCCGCAGGGCTTCTTGAGGTGCTGAGGGAACGCGGTGACGTCATCTTCAGTGACACGCGTCATCGGCAACATCAGCACTTTTAAAGCATGGCCTTCGCGATCGTTACACCAACGCGCGCAGCCGGAACTAGTCATCGAGGCCACGGTTGAAGATACGACAGTGCTGCGCGGCAGCGCAGAAGCTGCCGACGATGACGTAGTTCCGGTTAGTTCGTTTTCCACGTCCGCACTTTCGACGCGTTCGCGTGGGCGCAGCAAGACGAACTTTTCTTTCGCGTATTTTAAAGCTCCTGCTACCACCAACAGCAGAAAAAATTACGCCATCGTCGACAATAATGTTGGCCTTTGTTAACAAAAGTTTTACCGAATTCTAAAACCACTTCAGCTTCCCTTTAATTAAAGTATGCTCTCCACGCAAGAAATTCAAGTTGAAGGTAAAAAATATTTACTTCAGAATTAGCTGCTCTTGCTCGAAGCAATGACCCCAAATGGGGTCATTGGACTGAAGAGGCTCTAGTGAAATTTTATATTATCAGTATTGACTATATTCAGCTAATGCAGAGACATACACTCAAGGATCTCGGTGTTCGTCTTGTGAATGACGAATTAATTAATCAGTTAATTAATTTAAAACTACCTTACAGGCTCCTCAAAGACGGGGGTGATGCAATAAAACGTTAAAACGTAAATAAAAAAAACAAAGTGGTAGATATATATACAGGCATGAGAACAAGGCAAAAAACGGAACAGTAATATAAGCGGCAATATACCCAACAATGCGTTAGATAATATGCTACAACAAGAAACCTTCGATGGTCTCATCAACGGCGGCCAACGCCGGTCTCAAAATTAAATCCTGCCGTACATGAAAAACTCGATGGGCGAGAGAACGAGTACAAACAGATAGAAAGAAAGAGAGAAAGGAACGGAAGAAAATCGGCAGATCCCACGTACCGCGGGAGTCGATGTTATGCGAAGCATGCGGCGGGTAAGTGACTGTGGCGTAATTTTTTTACTGAGCGACACGTTACAAAATGACGCTAAAGATTTGTATATATTTTACACGCACACATATGTATGTTGAAGAGCGGCATATGTGTTATATAACCAGTTGTTTACGGTTGGGTAACGCTGCCAATGGCAACGTGGGTATTACCTGCACCAGAAGCGGTAAGCTGATATGTAGTGCTTATACGTGTCCCGAGAACGCACGCACGTTTCACGAACCCGTGTGCATGTGTGCAAGAAGTTCTTGACAGTTCTTGAACAAGGGCATCATCACCGTGATCAGTGAGCACCAGCAGCTGGTCGTGACTTGTTATAGGATCCGGTCCTGATCGTGGTGACGAGGGGTCCATGTGTAGTGAAGTGTGTGGTATAGTGGAGCTTTTGGAATTCGTGGATGCCTCGGTCATTTCGTCGACAAATTGTCTGTCGACAGAGCCGGCGACATGTCGGAACCTGAAGCCACCCTTCGCGTTGGTGAGGTATAGGCCATCGAGGCTGGTAGGCCTGGATAGTGCTACGTAGACCAACGTCAGTGGATGGTGTTTGTCGTGTTCGTAGGCTACCTGGTCGTATGTGGCCTACGTAGCCTATTCAACAAAGCAGCTGTCAATCAATCTGCCATCATCCTCGGTCAGCATGAGGCCATCGCCCAGCCTCGTAAGAAATGAACAGGACACTGCGTCGTTCTGGCGGACGAAGTGCACTTTACGGTGCGGTGATGTGGATATCATATGTAACTTTCATTAATGTATTCCTGCGGGGTCGAGCAATGCTTCAATATAGCTTGCTGAATCATAGGAATACAAACGTAATGTTTGTTAGACTGCTGTAAAAGCGGAGCCAACTCTTGAACTACAGACGTTAATCTGATATGACGCCTGTATCGTAGGAGTACACATCGTAAGAGTATCATGTATTGTTTATTGCTTTCTTGTAAAATTAGATAGCCAGCACCACAACCCCAATTGACGTTGCACCGATATTACGCCTGCGTAGGCTGTTTTTCCAAACCAGTTTATAGACCTGGCATGGCTCAGTGGTAGAATACCTGATTGCCACGCAGAATGGTTGGGTTCTATTCCTGCAGGGATCCTAATTTTCATTCATTCCATTCGTTGAGTCAACGCTGCCCATTGTTGGTTTTCCTTAACGCTCTAGCATTTAAGTTACCAATGTCCGTCCTCGCCGTTCCTGGGTAGATATAAACTGTCAATCACCTGTGGCGCATACCCGTACACCGCGGCCCGTGGTAAACGGGTATGTGCCACACGTGTCTAGTGGAAAGAGTTTGAAGACGTACGCGACAGGATTTTAATGTTATTCATATCATGACCCGGCAATCATATTCGTCAAATCCTCTTACCCTCCCATGCAAATTTGGTCTTCACCAAGTTAAGGAGGCGATCATGAGAGCACCCAGACGTAGGCGGCTAGATAGATAGATAGATAGATAGATAGATAGATACGTAGATAGAAACGCTCAAAGTGCGAGAGGTTCGCTAAGAAATGCTTCGCAATTAAAATGGCATGACGTTCGTTTCTTATGCAAGTGGTCTTGTCTCGGAGGCAAAATTGTTCACGTCATTCTGCCATGTCGGCGAGGCATACAGCTTTATGTTTACTTTTACGCTGTGTCCATTTTCTCGACGCAAGAACGCTGGATTAGGCGAGTTAATCGGTTGGCCCAAAATTGTTCTACGCGTCTTTTGACCGCAAACCCGATCTGCCAGAACCTATTCATATACGTATTCGCTGTAATATTGCAAAACTTCTGAATACCGAATAATGTAGATGCGGCGTCGATATTATTGAGAGGATATATACATCAAGGAAGGCTTTTCTTTTCAGCCTTCAAGATTTTCCGTTATATTTCGGGATAAATATGCTTGTATACAGTCGAACCCGGATATATCGAACTCACAAAAAAGAAACAGCAATTAGTGCGATATATTGTACAATTTGATATAAAACTTTTAAAGAGTTTTAAATCATACTTTCTGTACGAATTTCCATACCCAACTTGGCTTCACGGCACCGCCTCACGATAATGCAAGGAAGGCGGCTTCACGGCAATACGCAGCTTTTTTTTTCTTTGTTATTTTTCCGCAGTTTGTACTTGGGGGGTCTGGGTTATTCATAGAGGCGGCTTATACGCAAACAAATATGGTGTCGGTGTAAACAGCGTCTCAACATCTTCATGCTAAGCCGTGCGCACTCGTCGGGCGGCTGTAGCCTCTATTCTATCTTGGCCATCAGGTTGGCCTGGACTTTTCAATATGATAATCAGCGTTCTTCATGGGATGCTTTCCGCATCGACAACGTACAGTACGACTTCTTTTCTCTACGTTCGACTTTATTGATTATCTCCAACTTTGCAGAAAACAGCAGGTTCTTCCGTTTTACGGCAGTAATCGTGTCAACAAAGAGCGGGGAAGCGAACGGCGACCCCGCACGACGGGCCAACGAGCGCGACAACAAGGAATCATGGGAAATAGTCTAGAACACTGTAGAAATAGCAAGTGATGGCAAGTGGTAGTTTCTACTCGCTGCGCGCGGCGCCCTGCTAATCACACCGCTCGCTCACCCAAATGCATGCGGGAAAATCCCCCTTCCGTGAGGAAAAGTCGAATGCTCGCGAGGGAAAGCCAACTTCCTGGGGTGTTTCGCACTGCCTCGATGTTCGATATATCAAGTGTTCGGCTGGTTTTGTTCGATGTAGCCGTAGATTTTCCTCTGCGTTGACTCTGTAGTGTTTGAAAATCGTTCGATGTAAAGAATAATTTCACTTACCCGAGTTCCATATAGCCGGTTTTGACTGTGTCTTTCCTGGATATTTTTCACATCATATTACTATTATTTTTTTCATTTATGTTTAATGAAACGAGAGGTTGGGAGTATCGTTGGCGTGGCTCCAGCAACAGCTGTTTCCAGTGAAAGCGAAACATAAAGCAATGATATACAAAAAAGTCTGCAATATGATATCGAGAACAACGTTGAATCTCTTCGAACAAAATCGATTCGCATTGAAGACCTTTATTGTAGTGCTGGTTAAGTGCTTGTGCCGGAGTACTTCTCGATAGTGTCAAGCATCAAGTCGTGCACGATATCGGTCGCCTGGTAGCCCCAACAGAAGTCCAGATGACGGAAGTCTTTTCGGGGCACCACGTAGCGGAAGAGCAAGTTGGAGCCGAGCCTTTCAGCAAGGAGAGACACATCTTTCGGCTCAGCGACCGTGTCTCCCTCTGACGAGAACAGCGCAATCTTGACGGTGATGCGATCCACGTCGTAAGCGGGAGGCTTTTTCTGAAAGAGCGTGCACGCGAAATGATGGCATAAAAATTCAGGCACCCAATCACTGACCTGTTCAATTTTTGTTTTATATGAGAAACCGAAGGTCATCAGAAAATGACCAACGACGTGACTAGAATATTGTGCTAACCGGCTACTGTCGACCCCGTAACATCATGCGCGATTCTGGAAGATATGTATTAAAAGAGTAAGCTGGGCTGGTTGGTAGTTGAACATTTTGTGAAATGGGCACGGTGACCCGGACGCAGTATGATAGCCATAGGCGTGCGCACAGGGGGCGGCCGCCCCCCCCCCCTATTCACCTAAGAGTGGGGCACAAAGTCAGTCCCACACATTGACATAATAGGGAGGGGGGGGGGCGCTGCGACTCGGGAAGGGGTCGTAATGGCAGCGCCATACATTGACATAATTGGGTGGCGGGGGGGGGGGGGGGGGGGGCGGGGGGGGGGGCGCTGCGACGAACCTTCGGCCCTGCTCACACCTATGATGATAGCCCCTTTAGGCACGAATTATGATAGGCTGTCGGCAAGTGGGTCCAATTTACGCACCATTATTCCAAGAATATTATATTTTTAGAAAAAAAACAAGGAAATATATTTTTTGCGCAAGTTTCAGTAATTAATTGCAATTAACATCTAATTGAATCGTTTCATTCTGCAGTCAGTCATGTGCCATTTTCACATAAAAAGAATTAATTCTTACGCTCTAAATGCACACCCGTTTCTTTTTGGTTGCATCCATTTCGAGCAAACAAAAATTATCACTTTGGCATGCCTCTCGAAACGCGGCACGTCGAATAGCTCGTCGAACATGGTAGTGCCTTCAGCAAAGTGACCTTCTGCAGCAATAGTACTCCGCACAGCTAAGTTAAATGACCAGTCGTTGACCAATCAGGAAGCGTGTACAAATGTGACGTACATTGCGTTTCAAGCCGGTTGAAGTGACACGTGGTGCGTGACAAGCCTCTGTACTTGATGTGTAGGGTAGCAAACCGGATGCTACAATTCTGGTTGACTTCCCCACCTTTCTCTCGTTTTATTTTCTCTCTCTTTCTCTGATTTATACAACTGTACACACCGCCGATGAAGGGGATTGGAAAGCAGGCACAAGCGCTGAATGAAAACATTTCTTTTTTCAAAACATGTTTGACATGCGTTTGACACGTGATTTATTTTCTGTACGTTAACCACATGTTCGAAAAAAAAATAATAAAGCAGTTGTCAGCCAGCGCTTGTGTCAGCTTCTTTACCCACCTTTGGGTCATGCTGCCCATCTCATAAGACGTGTACGTTTTTTTACGGTCTCGCGCTATACAGCGAGACCCTGGTTGCTGGTTTCGCGACGAGGTATATGCACACGGCACAAATTCTTAGTTTGGCTCAGCATAAAACACGCTCTGCCTGACAAAATTGTTCAGCTTGATACCTCGAGAACGTCGCATTTAAACATGCGAACGACCACAACATTCGGTCAAATGTGCTGCGGCTGAAAAGGCGACAGGACAGAGACAATATCAGGGGCGGTGCGATGACGAACCTGTGGTATGCGCGACTATGCGGCAGCACAAGCAAAAAATTGGGGGACCCTTAAGCTTCGCCTGTAAGAGTTGAACGCAATAGCGAAATCGGGCCCCTAGTGCGCACTTCAACCACTAAGTGTATACTTATTAATGTGTATTGTAACCACTAAGTGTATACTTATTAATGTGTATTGTAAAAACCTGTACCATTCGCGCGCGAATGGTACAGGTATTTGATCTAAAGCAAGAGTCGCATGGCCTCCAAGATACACGCCGCGCGCTCGCCATCTCGGAGGCCATGAAGAGTCTCACAATGTCTCACAGACGGCAGCACATTATCTAGCGTTTGCTGTTTGCTTGTTGATATGTTTTCCGCTAGATGGACATAGTTGTCCATTTTTAGAGCTGTTTGAAAGTTCGTGTGTGTTTTTAGCGGCGATGGCTGCACTATCCCGGCCTTTTTCGACATGACGCTACAATGCTGTGCTGGTTGTGGATCGGTGTAGCGTTTACTAACTCATTCAGCCATCGCATTGGCATGGCCGATTCATCCATGTGCGAAAGCTGCAATTGTATAGAGACTACTGAACATCTCTTGTGCCACTGTGCCCAATCTGATGAAGATCGCCGGACTCTCCAGTGTGCCTTGGATAGACTGGATGACCGTCCCCTTAATGAAGCAAAGATCTTAGGAGCCTGGTCGCGCAGCATATCAGCCCAGAAAGCCACACGAGCCCTACTGCGGTACTTGAAAAGAACCCTATTGAGCGACCGCCTGTGAAACTCGGCACTGTGTGTGTGATGTGACATGTGTCTATCCTTCTCTCTCTCTTTTAGGGGCGAAGCTCCTTATAGCGGCACCCGTTCGTCCCTCGTAGCGTAGTATGTAACCAGTCTTACGCTTTGACCTGCAAGGTGGTGCCGGTGGGAGATTTTTCCTGTGCGTTGTTGAACAATAAAAAATTCGCAGCGTTAGCTAAAAGCCGACTTCTTCTGTCTCTCATTCCCATTAGCAGCCATTCTTTACCTCCAAGGTAGTGCCTGGTGAGATTTCTCCTGTGCGTGATTAAGCAATAAAAATTTTGTTCAAAACGCCGTTGATTGATGAAATAAACCAACAAAAGACGCCAGATGTTTTGTAAAAGCAAAACGAAAGAACGCCAGATGTTTCTAAAGCAAAACGAAAAGACGCCAGCTGCTTAACGAAAGACGCCAGATGTTTTCTAAGCAATGGTTTTCTAAACAATGAAAATTCACAGCGTACATGTAAAATTAAGGTGCGCTGCAAGTCGTCATAACTCATCGAACCTTTAGTATAAACGCGCCCGATCTCACGTCGGTGATGATGTACTGGGCAGAATTCACGGAAGATTCACGGTTTACCGATGAACCTCCGCAGCTTCGCCCACTCATCATCATTCACTCCGTGGATATGCTGTGATTTTTTTTACTCCCCTATTCCCCCTCCCCATGTGTAGGGTAGCAAACTGGACGCATTGTCTAGTTAACCTCCCTGCCTTTCCTACATTCCTTCTCCCAAATGCGCCTAAAAATCGCCGAATGGGCTCGTTTTCGTCGTGACACCTGTCGAACAAAATGCGTTAAGGAGACTCCTTCCACTACATGGCATTTATGTAGTGTTTTTTTCCAAAGCAGCTGCAAGGAACGTCGTGGCTTCAATAAAGAAAAAAAAAACGCCAGGCTTGCGCTGAAACCGCAGCACAGTCACAGCGAAAGCTGGAAGAGCGGCGTTTCTAGAGCCCGTTGTAAGCTCTCTTGGGGCTACAATACAAGTAGACTAGAAAGGTACCCACTACGCCATAAATCACAATTTTTGTGAAGTTGGGAAGCACCTACTAAGCCATTATTCGTCATTCTGCGGAGGAGCGAGGCACCAGCTACACGTCTTTAAGGCATTATGCGCACTTTGTTGACGCGACGAGTGATGACGATGAAGAATTATGGCTCAGCCCTTTGTAATGGGTTGGAAGCTTTAAACAGCCCACCAGTTATGTAATTTGCATTGGGTGACGCCTGGTCGCTATTTCCCTCTCCCGTCATGGTGTATAACATATGTTGACGTGGGAAAGGGACGGGGGGGGGGGGGGGCGAAGAACTTTACTGAGACCCCGAGGAAATGGATCATGCGCTTATGGGCTTCCTTGTCAACCAATACAAGTGTACTTGCGAGGAACCCACTACGCTCTAAATCATTGTAATTTTACTGAGACCCCGAGAAAATGGATCATGCGCTTATGGGCTTCCTTGGCAACCAATACAAGTGCACTTGCGAGGAACCCACTACGCTATAAATCATTGTAGTTTTTGAGAAGTAGGGCAGCAGGCACTGTGCCATTTTTCGTCATTCTAGGAGAGCCGTGATACCTGCTAAACGCATGTAAGGCATTATGCGCACTTTGTTGATGCTGTGCCTGATGACGACGAAGAATTATGGGAATGCTTCCAACCCTTTGTAATGGGTTGGAAGCATTCAACAACCTACTCGTTGCGCAATTCGCATTGTGTGACGCCTGGTTACAGAATTCGCGTTGTGCGACGCTTGGTGCTTATTTTACTCTTCTATCACGCTATATTACATATGCTAATGTGGTTCCGTCCCGACATGAAGCCTGTATAGGACCTTTTTGCAAAGAAGTTTCAAGCACCGGCATGGCTCAGAGGTTGAATACTGGGCTCCCACGCAGAGGGCCCAGGTTCGAACCTCGTTCCATCCGGGAATTTTTTTCTTATTTCGAGCGATACTAGTTACGGACACCGGCGGCGGCGGACAACTACGGCACCAAAAACGGCCGGTGAAATGATCTCATAACAGCTTTCGCTGGAAAAAGGAGCGTCGTGGCTTTGTGGTAGGACACCTGCTTGCCACGCGAACGGCCCGGGTTCGATCCTCAATGGGATTTTATTCTTTATTTTATTTGCTTCTTACACGATTTTTTGCTCACGGTCGATTTTTCGCTCACAACCAACGAAGCCGACGCCGACGGCGGAATTTCTGCGACACAAGCTCTCTAACGCTATCGCGTTAATAACCGCGGCGTCTGCTTATCGCTGTGATGAATCGCCGCGAGGGAAGCGCATCGTTTGAACGCGGAACGTTAGGGAGCACTGCAATTACGGCGCGCAAGCGGGCAGGTCACGTGGTATTATGTTACACAGTCGCATATATCAAACTCACAGAGAAAAAAAAACGGGAATGAGCTCAATATATTGTATAATTTAATTAAAAGATTTAAATAACTTACATGTATGTATTTCGGTGCGCGAGTTGCCTTCACGGCACTGGTTTACGTCAACGCAAGAAAGCTGTCTTCACAACAATAAGCGAGTTGTTAACAGCGAAGCTGTTAAAAACTCGCTTATATATATATATATATATATATATATATATATATATATATATATATATATATATATATATATATATATATATATATATATATATATATATATATATTGTCACAAATTAGCGGGTTATAAAGCGCGCGCGAGGCCGCTTTCAAACTGCTACGAGACAGAACGGCGCGAACCGCTCGCCAAGAAGCGCGAAAAGACGAAAAAACAAGCATCAAAAGACGCCGGCGCGCCGCATCCTCCTCACCCAATCGAGCCAGGCGCAGACGACGCGATCAAACGCCCGGCAAATCCTGGATGTTTCTAGAAGGAAGGGGGGACGCATCCGCGAGCGATGCCGCCGCGATTCGAACCTACGAGAAAGCTCTCGCCCTTTCCCCAGGCTTAGCTGTACTGCACGCAGAAGAAACATCCCGACGCTTCTAGAACCCGGGGGAGAAGGGATAAAAGCGCGCAATCGAAGGTCAGTGAAGAGTCAGTCGAGGAGTGGAGAAGTCAGTGAGCGAGACAGTCGAGGAGTGGAGAAGTCAGTGAGCGAGTCAGTCGGCCCGGTGATGGTGAAGTTACGCTAAGTGTGGCTTCGATAGCCAAAGAAGACGTGTTTATGATGGTGTGCGGTCAGTCGATCGTCGATTTGGAAGAATTGGATGACGACGCCGTGTGAGCCGTGACAAGTCACGACGACGGTTGAGCTACGACGATCAACGCTGGAGCTGGCGTGTTTCCTTGAAGAGAAGCATTCGATTACCGTCCAAGTATTGTGGACTGGATACGCCATTATCTATTCAGGACTTTAACTGTCGTTGAATAGTGGTAATGCATGCGATTGCATTTGTAGCGTGTGATCTGTTTGTTTAGCTCCCGTTGTGTAAACACCATCTGAGTATTATTGTGAAGCTGTAACTGGTACCAGCCGAGTGTGCACGTGTTTGTGTTATTTGTGTTGCCCTAACTGAGAATATATTTCGTTTTCGTTTGTGTTATCGACTCTCGGCTCTGACTCGGTCTTTGGACCACAACCGGCGTTCGCTGGCGCACCAAAGGACCAACTCTAAATTGTCCGCGCTTTCGTGGTGCGTTTTTGGAGGGCCGTGACGCCAGCCCTTAGAATCCGCCCGGCGATTGCCAACCCGATTAACGGGACAAGTGACAATTACTCTGGCGTCCGCGACACAGGACCTTTTTGGTGCACAGTGTGTCCAAAGTAGGGAGAAAGAGCCTTGAGACGTTGATAGTGCTTGCGAACGATTTTTGAGTGTTGCACCGCGTTCTCGCTAACCTGTGTGCAGAGAGTGTTTTGAATTCGAAGTTAGGCAGAGATTTTGTGCACGCGGCTAGGTTTTGTTGACGGGCATCACGGATCTTGAGAAGTTAGTTGCCCTTGGTGAGAAGATGGGTTTGTCTGGGGCCGAACTACGAAAGTGGGTTAGCCAAAAGGAAAAAGAAGAAAGAGAGAGGGCTAAGGAAGAAAAAGCTGCAGAACTCGAAAGAGAGAGGTTGGCAGCTGAAAGGGCCAAAGAAGAAAGAGAACAACAATTGAAACTGGAGCTGGAGAGAGAGAGGCTAGCAGCTGAGAGGGAGAAAGAAGAGAGGCGCAGATGGCTGAGAGAGAAAGGCAACGGCAGCACGAATTGGAACTCGAGCGGCTCTGTTTGCAGCAGCGCACAGAGACTCCCGTCCAGGCTAGAGTTGAGAGCAGTGAAAGGGAAGATCATAGCTTCCGTTTGAACCCAAGCAAACTGCTTGTGGCGTTTGATGAAAGGAAAGATGACCTTGATGCATACCTGCACAGGTTTGAGACGATAGCTAGAAGCCAAAATTGGCCGGAGCAGCAATGGGCAACGGCTTTGAGCACTTGCTTGAGTGGCGAAGCACTCAGTGTGTACGGTAGGCTGACACCTACCGATGCAGCTAATTACACGAAAGTAAAAGCTGCTTTGCTGAAGCGATTTAGATTCACCGTGGAAGGCTTCCGAGATCGGTTCCGTACGGGAAGGCCAGCTGATGGCGAGACGGCAACGCAGTATGCTGCGCGACTCAGCCATTATTTTGACAGGTGGATCGAACTTTCTGAGACGGCACAGGAGTACGGTGAGCTTAGAGAGCTTCTCATTAGAGAGCAATTTCTCACCAGTTGCCACCCTAGCCTGTCGCTGTATCTGAAAGAGAGAAGAGCTAAATCGCTCGAGGATATGCTTGAATTGGCCGATCAATTCTTGGAAGCGCAAGGTGGCACTAATCTGGCCAAAGTAAAAAAGGAAGTTCACGAGGAGTCGAAGAAATCGGCACCTGAAGAAAACAAGCGTGCACCGGAGAGTGTTCCGCGATGTTTTCTGTGTAACCGGGTGGGCCATCGTGCTAGTAGTTGTCGGACCAACTTCTCGCGCCCCAGTGTGATGAAGTGTTTTAAATGTGGACAGACTGGGCACAAAGCAGACGCATGTCGAATCGATGCGAGTAAAGTCCACCAAGCAGCTTGTGCGTATGCCCCGCCAAACGAGGGAACAGAAGCGATCAATGATGAATTGGCCGAACTGAAAAGCGGGAAGAAGATGGATTTCATTGGTGCTGCGGTGACAACAGACACAAAGAAAGAAATGCCGACAGTTAAGGGGAAAGTTGGTGGAAAGGAAGTCACGGTATTAAGAGATAGTGGGTGCACCACTGTTATCGTACGAAAGAAATTGGTCCTAGAGAGTGACTTCACAGGCAATAACCAACCGGTTTGCCTGCTTGATAGTTCCATTCGAATGCTTCCCGAAGCCAAGATTGAGGTTGAGACCCCTTACTTCAGCGGGGGAGTTACTGCCCTGTGCATGGATAACCCCCTGTTTGACCTAATCGTGGGAAACATCGACGGAGCTCGAGGGCCATACGATCCTGAACGTTTGGGAGAAGCCCCGAAGATGGAGCCTTCGTCAGTTCGGGAACCACGACAAAAAGGAAGCGCGGAAGGGAATCCCATGAAGGATGCCGCCCGGGCTCAAATTGAGGCCGAGGTATCACGGAATATCAGTGATGAGGCACCTACGGTCGCTGTACCGCCCGTGAAGACGCGCCGAGCAGGTGATGTTGCCACCCAGCGGCCACCACCACCCGTGAGTGCAATGATGACGAAGGTGGTCGTCCAGGCAAAACACCACGACGCGCAGAAGTTGGCGAAGCACCGCGAACGTTCTAACGAACGCGACCACGCCTTGCCGATGTCGAATGTGTCGACGGCAGCAGAGACGCCCCCTCCGGCACCGTCAAATGGAACGGCTCGCAAGAAAAGGAAAAGGAACAAAAAGAGAGCGAGCGAGCACCGAAAGAAGGGGCGCAAGCGCGAGTCTATTTGAGCAGGACAGGGTGTTGGAATTGAATTTGTTTGAAGTGCTTTGAGTTTGAAAGTGTTTGAAGTGTTATTATTCCCTGTGTCATGTGTGTATGGCTAGTGAGCCCGAGTGTCGTTTACTTAACATTATGTGTACAATGCTATTGATATAATTGTATATGCATTATAATTGCAGAGCTTTGTGCGTTCGCATTGTTTATATGAAAGCTATGTTGGTGTTTTGTACTTATGTACTTGTGTTTATCTTTCATATGTTGTGACATTGAAGTGCCCTGGAATTGTATTGAGAGTTTTATTGTGAATGTGACGCGCATTGTGTGTGGACTGAGTTATGGACTCTGTATGTGGGACATTTTTGGATGTGTATGTGTGCGCCAATTTGTGTTGTTTGAATATTATGTGATAATCTTGAAGTGGGGGGCAGTGTCACAAATTAGCGGGTTATAAAGCGCGCGCGAGGCCGCTTTCAAACTGCTACGAGACAGAACGGCGCGAACCGCTCGCCAAGAAGCGCGAAAAGACGAAAAAACAAGCATCAAAAGACGCCGGCGCGCCGCACCCTCCTCACCCAATCGAGCCAGGCGCAGACGACGCGATCAAACGCCCGGCAAATCCTGGATGTTTCTAGAAGAAAGGGGGGACGCATCCGCGAGCGATGCCGCCTCGATTCGAACCTACGAGAAAGCTCTCGCCCTTTCCCCAGGCTTAGCTGTACTGCACGCAGAAGAAACATCCCGACGCTTCTAGAACCCGGGGGAGAAGGGATAAAAGCGTGCAATCGAAGGTCAGTGAAGAGTCAGTCGAGGAGTGGAGAAGTCAGTGAGCGAGTCAGTCGAGGAGTGGAGAAGTCAGTGAGCGAGTCAGTCGAGGAGTGGAGAAGTCAGTGAGCGAGTCAGTCGAGGAGTGGAGAAGTCAGTGAGCGAGTCAGTCGGCCCGGTGATGGTGAAGTTACGCTAAGTGTGGCTCCGTCAGCCAAAGAAGACGTGTTTATGATGGTGTGCGGTCAGTCGCTCGTCGATCTGGAAGAATCCGATGTCGACACCGTGTGAGCCGTGACAAGTCACGACGACGGCTGAGCTACGACGATCAACGCTGGAGCTGGCGTGAGTGTTTCCTTGAAGAGAAGCATTCGATTACCGTCCAAGTATTGTGGACTGGATACGCCATTATCTATTCAGGACTTTAACTGTCGTTGAATAGTTGTAATGCATGCGATTGCATTCGTAGCGTGTGATCTGTTTGTTTAGCTCCCGTTGTGTAAACACCATCTGAGTTATATTGTGAAGTTGTAACTGGTACCAGCCGAGTGTGCATGTGTTTGTATTATTTGTATTGCCTTAACTGAGAATATATTTCGTTTTCGTTTGTGTTATCGACTCTCGGCTCTGACTCGGTCTTTGGACCACAACCGGCGTTCGCTGGCGCACCAAAGGACCAACTCTAAATTGTCCGCGCTTTCGTGGTGCGTTTTCGGAGGGCCGTGACGCCAGCCCTTAGAATCAGCCCGGCGATTGCCGTCCCCATTAACGGGATTAGTGACACACACACACACACACATATATATATATATATATATATATATATATATATATATATGTATATATATATATATATATATATACTCACGCATCCAGGGGTGTCGCAAGAAATTTCACAAAAATATGGGAAATGAAATAACTGCTTGCTGCCTTCATAATTGCTTTTTTTTTTCTGTGGCGGCAAACATCTTGAAATGACTAGAGATATGAAATACGAGACGCATTAAATAAATTATTTAATTAACTGTTCGAATAGAGACAGGCGTTCGGGTCAAATTTGAGAATTGGAGCCTTTTTGGCAAGGAACTCATTGCGGCACTGCGATTTGCAGAAAGCGGACGCTGGTAATTTTCGTTCAGTGAGATAATCTGACCAATTTGGCCTGTGAAACCAAAGCGGACACGAGGAATAGCCCAATACCGAGACGTCCAGAAGAGTGATCGCAGAAAAATCAACCATCGTGTGTATGCGGGCTGTGCTTGCGACTATAGCATGCATGGCGCACATATCCTAACGAGCAGGATAGCTAACACCACTGACACCGTTGTCGTGAAGAACGACTTCATTAGGCTCCTTCATCCAGGTTTCCGTTTCGGCTTCGCTGCCGAACTTGTTCGAATCCGCCTTTTTCTTTTTGCTGTGCTGCTCTGCTGTTTCGGTAGGGTTTTGGTAGGTGCCGAGGCAACCTGTATTACCGAAAGAAAAGCCTCCGAAATGAAGAGATGTTTTCCGACTTTTCCACTAGTGCATCGTGAAAAAAGGCGGAATTGTTTGCTCCGCAATAATTACCAGAGGCCGCTTTATCGAAATCTGAAAGCGGTTGACCTGACCGCCTGTCGGCCCTAAATAACAAGCTAATTAATTTAATTTCTTTAATTACTGTCGTGTAGTTGACACCTCTATAGTCTTCTCAATATGACTGCCGCTACAGTAAAACTAAATCGGACAGCAGCGAGCAAATATTCAATTTCCCTCATGTTGAGGATATTCGGGCACATTGTCTGAAACAATACGTATATATATATATATATATATATATATATATATATATATATATATATATATATATGTACATATTGTAGCGAAGCTTATTGGAACGCTGAAGTGGGTCGTCCTCTCCGGCCCCTTCTAGTGGGTTGCCCTCTTCGGACAGAACGCAGCTCGTACAGAGTCGGTCCCGCCTTGACTGTCGCTGTCGTTCATCTTCGCCGAGTGTCCGCCAATAAACATCTTTATAATATAGATAGATAGATAGATAGATAGATAGATAGATAGATAGATAGATAGATAGATAGATAGATAGATAGATAGATAGATAGATAGATAGATAGATAGATAGATAGATAGATATAGACAGTGTGATATGACGAAAAGTATTTCCTACCTGTCCGTACCGCTGTCTGTTCTTGAAGGCACCATAATCATACATGAGAAAGTCCTTTGCACGATTGTTCTGGAAAGAATGCAAGGGCACGTAAGCTTATACATAGCTTAAATGTAATTGACCGCAGTTTGCGGTCGCTGGTACAGTGTATGTGGAGCGTTTTACCAGAAAGAGAAAGCTGTAGAGCTTCCTTTGCTTAATTCCCCTCCACGCTGGTATGGCGCTTATGGCACTCGACTGCTGACCCGAAGGTCGCGGGATCGAATCACGGCTGCGGCGGCTGCATTTAAGATGGAGGCGAAAATGTTTGAGACCCGTGTGCTTAGATTTAGTTGCACGTTAATGAACCCCGGATGGTCGAAATTTCCGGAGCCCTCGACTACGGCGTCTCTCATAATCATATCGTGGTTCTGGGACCTTAAACCCGAGGTATTGTTATTCCTTTGCTTAATAGACTTTCTTTGACTACTCGCCTCCAGGCCGTAGGGTAGGCGGAAATTAGTTTCAAGGGGGGGGGGGATGCCACCCCTTGGCTACTCCACTGCTTACAGGGTGTTACGTGGCTGTGAGTGCTGCTGCATCAATTCATATGTTTCTGTATAAATATATGGCGTATTAGTATAAGCGCCACACGTTCGGTGAATTACTTTAGCGTAAGAGCCTTTTTACAATGAATCGACAAGCTACGTTGTGAAACCACGAACGTCTTCTGTGTCATAAGGAAAGTCACAATGTGGCCGCAAGGGCGAAACAATTATTGCGACAGCCACAAAATGAGTATTATTAATAATATCTTGGGTTTAACGTCCCAAAACCGAGATATGAGAGACGCCGTAGTGGAAGGCTCCGGAAATTTAGACCACCCGGGGTTCTTTAACGTGGATCTAAATCTAAGTACCCGGGCCTCAAACATTCTCGACTCCACCGAAAATGCAGGCGCCGCAGCCGGGATTCGATGCGGCGACCTTCGGGTCAGTAGTCAAGCGTCATAACCACTATACCACCATGGCGGGGCAGCAACCAATTCAAACGTTACACAAAGTAAGGCTTGCACCAATGTTCCATAGGATCCCATCTGGCGCAGCTCTATAACACTCTGGCGTTAGGGAATACGGCCGCATCAGTGAGCGAAGCGGATTTCGTTCTTCCTCTATTCGGGCTTCAACGCGAAGTAAGCGGTGAGAGCTAGCACCTTATGTACAAAGCTATGAGCCATATGCTAATCCACGTAGACATGTGCGCGCACAAGAGCGTGCGTCCGCTTTCTTTTCCCTGTCACCCCTTCATGCTCCTTCACCCGACGGAGCCGACCGGCGCGTTTAATTTCTGCTTGAGCCGCGCCCATATCCAACCTTCGCAAGCTTTCACGCTCACATAGAAAATACGACGCGAGGGGCGATGTTATTGATTTAGAGTTGATACAGAACATGAAGGCCAGGGCAAGAATGTGTTTCGAGTGTCCATACAAGTGATATCGCACTAACATCACTTCTTAGAAAACCATGTACTATAAAGCACATTTAAACGTATTTTTGAGGTCAGTCAGTCCAGAACTTTATTGAAAGGTACTGAGGAGTTTAAGCCGCCGGGGGATCCACGGGGGACATCCTAGCAGCCGCTACCGTAGGCGACGCCCGAGTCGGGGAGGAAACGTGGCGGCGTTCCGCGAGTACTTGGGTCCTCTGGGCTGCCTTGAGTTGGTGGTGGAGCTCGGGGCTCCTAGTACCTCTTCCCAGTCGGAAGCACTGGTGAGAGCTCCCTGAGGCGATGTGGGACATTGCCAGGGCACGTTCGAGAGTGAACAATAAAGTTCTGTGATGTCTGACTTGTAATGGCTGAGTCGGCCCCGTGATGGGTACGATCACGTTTGTAGCATGCGAAAGGCTACCGTTTGAGCGCGTTAGAGTTTGTGTGTGGTGAGGGCTACTGGCTTCTGTCGTTGCGATAGTGAGTGGTTTTTTCGTGGAAGGTCAGTAAGGGGTGGTTAAACTGTATGTCTGGGCCCAGCTCTTCGGTGGCTGATTGATCGTCGCGGCCGGTAAGTTCTCGCGCTCGGTCATGAGACGTTTCTTTGAGGTTGGGTTGTTGTGAGAGGACGTCATTGCCCATGGGGGCAGGGAACCAAGAGAGGTAGTGCGAGCCCGTGTGCTTGCATGTTTATAAAATGTGGGCTGCTTCACGCGCGATATTGCCGGATTCGTAAGCCCAAATGTAGGCGCCTGCAGGAGTCTGTGAAGACGATGGTGTGCGAGGGGTCGATCAAAGCTAAACCTATGGCAGCCTGCTCGGCTATCGCGCTCGTTGCTAGCCTAACCGAGGTGCTGAGCGTGGGGCTCTGTCGGCCCACCGACAGAGCCCCACCGGTAATGCAAATGTGGAGGAGTTACCGTATTGCGCCGCATCGACCAATAAGGTAGAGTCGCGATTCGCGGCGGTGCAGTCGAGGATCGCGTGAGCGCGGGTCAGGCGTCTGTCTTTGCTGTGTTGCGGGTGGACGCTTCGTGGGAATGGGCTTACCACGTAGGTATCTCGGACATCTCTCGGGAGGGGTATACTGCGCGTTCAAGGTAGGGGTGTGGGGACATGCCGACCACGTTTAGAAGTCGACGGCCTGCCTTGGAGGAGGAGAGGCGGACCACTTGGGCCGTGGTCTGGGCCTCGATCACTTCATCGATATTGTTGTGCAGCAATATTATATTCGAGCAGCGTATTATACTCAACAAACTCCATTGTCTTGGTTTTCATTGATTTAGCCGGTTGGTATGTGGGTGCTTTAGAGCAGGTTACTTCTCATAAACAGCATACTGATCATAAGTGGATACTGTACTAGATCTTCAAAACCATGGCTGCGATGCCTTCTATGTACTATCAGAAGGGCTGCTCTAATACGCGGGAGATCACATAGCAGCCACCTATATATGGAACATGATGCCACGCAAGAGTTTTACGTAGCAATATTCGTTACTTACGGCTTTCCCAACTTCTCTGTTTCAATAAGCGAGGAGCACATAACATTTCCTTTCTTTCCTTTCTCTCTCTCTCTTTTACCACCTTATTACCCTAACAAGGTGTGGGTTCGAGCTAGTTGGTACTCCATGATCAACGCTTCTTGCGCAAAATTATCTCAGACAACGGACGAAACAGACACGGACGGGCGCAAACTTCCAACTGATTTTATTATCAACAAGTGACATATATATACACACAAATATGACTATGACAAAAGAAAAACCAATGGCACAGGTGTGAAGGAAATGGCCTTCTTGGAAGGAACACTACATTTGGGGGAGGGAGTAGCTGATGCGCGCTGACACACTGCACACCTGTGCCATTGGTTTTTCTTTTGTCATAGTCATATTTGTATATATATATATATATATATATATATATATATATATATATATATATATATATATATATATATGTCACTTGTTGATAATAAAATCAGTTAGAAGTTTGGGCCCGTCCGTGTCTGTTTCGTCCGTTGTCTGAGAAAATTTTGCGCAAGAAGTGTTGACCTTATTACCCTCTCCATGTGTACGGTAGCAAACTAGACGTAGTCTAGTTAACTCCCTGCCTTTCCTGTATTCCTTCTGTCTCTCTCTATCGCTTCTTAGCTTCATTATCTATCTGCTTCCTATACGTTGAACACACTTTACAGTTTATCGCGAAAGGATGCTGCGCAACAATTTATATTTAAAATTCAGAGCCCTTCCACTATGTGAGGATAGAAGGTCAGCGAAACTTTTTGTTTTGTGCAAATATATTTAAAATTTCCTACCTACTCCCTTGACATAGCCATTTCTCTAGCAACGCTATCAGTTGCCTCTTGATACCATAATGGTCACTGCCATGTCAAGCGACATGTGCACATGAACGGAACGCGCGGCGACAACAGCCTTTTTTCGGCGATATTATTTTTGGGAGCAGCTCCGGTGCGGCGAGGAGGGCGGGGGGATACATGTAACCATTGGTAATAGCGAACCGGGGCACAACACAACTCTCTTAAGCGATATGTCACAACACGTCCAGCACACCAACACTTGTTCGAGGCGGTCCGCTGATACACAGTGCTGGATCGTCGCCACGGCGTAGTCACGCTGCCGGAGATGGTGGAAAGGATTCCGGCGAATCAAAGCCGATCACACACGCCGCACGGGTAGTCAAACGGATTCCCGGCCAACTACCGTTGAAATATTGCCGGGGCTCTCGGGAAACGTTCCTCTGGGTTGTAATCAGCTCACCGATGGGCATTTTCGGCTATGCAATATTGAGGATATTGATGGGCGATGCGTTAGCGCTTAGCGTCGTTGGCCCAATCTTCTTCAATTATATTTGCCCGCGTCGAGCAGTCTAAAGTTTCTGTTGCCGTTGGGACTCAAGACGCGGGCTAAGCGCCCTATTCGCCGCGAGATCGACCTATAGGAGGCAGCACCGTCGCCGCGTTAGTGTGGAGAGGCGGTCGGCAGCGCATATACAAATGCACACAGCGGCGCTAGTTGTGAGCTGTTTGAGCCGATTGTCGACGAATAAAATGCGTTGATTGCAGCTTACTGGTAATATATACGCTCTTCATTGTTGAATCGATGCACGAAGATAATCCAACGTTACTATTACTAGTGAGAGAAGCGCAATCTGCCGATCAAAGGTATGCTCGCCCTGGGTGACAGTATGCGCTTACGCACTATACGACGTTTTTTGTTGTTTTCTCTGCACGTGTTTACCTTGTGTTCTGTGTACTACGCACTGCTGTAGCACGCCTGAACTGTGTTTACTTCTTCTTCATTTGTATACCAGCCCCTATCCCTGTGCAATGAGTTCAATAGCACTGTCAGCGCGAATAGGCATATGCATGTAAGAGTGTTTAGCACACAGTTTTCATCGATCGATTACGTGCACGACAGTGATGCAACAAAGGTCCGGTTATTTTATGGAATAAGGGTTTTTTTTTCTCGAACTAATCATGTCCGCTGCCTTCCACCAATTTATAACAACTCCACTCCGCTCGATCTCGCGGCCAATTGGCCGCGAGATCGAGCGGAGTCGCCGCCTGGCGGCTACTGGCTGAAGCGCGCCTAGTGTGGATTGCTCCCTGCGTCATCTGCTGGCCACGTCGTGTTTGCATGAGCGCGTACGTCCTGCACGTTCTCAAAGGGCGATTTGCTCTGTTATGTTAGCGCGTGTTTGACTGCTCGTACGTATACCTAACATGGTATACAGAAGGAAATGGGCTTGCTCGGCTGCATGCGCATTGTAATAAGATCAGTGCGTGCGACTTTCGAGAGGGCTGTGTATTGGTGTCGTACCCTTCGTTCGCCAGAATAATTTCAGTGTTGGTGCCACTTTCTGGTTTAAGAGCATCCTAAAGTGCGCTTGGCATAGCCCCAAACATGAGGAGCATTAAATAATGTGTGAAGGCAACGTTTTAGCGACTTATTGGTAAACAAAAACGAGGCTCTAGGCCATGCACTTTCGCGTTGTTGTTAGGCGTATAACTGCGGCACTGTAGTTCATCGGTTATTCAATAAGCTTCGATTGTGCTTAAGATGACATTTTATTGTACGGTCGCGGTCTCGCTACAGTGAAATATTTCTACCAAGTGAAGTCTGACACTTCGTTACTATAACTGTCCCCTAAGAAAAACAATGGAATGACACGGCACGTGATAAAACGGAGTTGCCACGCGCAATTTTAACTTGGGGCGAAATTTATGCAGAACCACCTGTGTGCTTAGATTTAGGTACGCTATGAAGAACCCAGATGTTCAACATTAATCCCGACGGCGTGCCTTACCTTTCTGTCGTATAATTTCACGCAGAACCTCATCCTTTTCTTTTTTACATTATCTTGAGCGTTTGTGTGGAGTTGTTATAAATTGATCGAAGGCAGCGGGCATTATTAGTCTGAAAGAAAAAAGACACTTATTCCATAAAATAACCGGACCTTTGTTGCATCACTATCGTGCACGTAATCAATCGATCAGAGCTCTGTGCTAAACTCTTACCTTTTTATTCTGTTACTGGAGCAAGAACAAGTGCGTACGCGTTGAATGCCTCCGTGGCGCTAAAGCGCTGTCAATCACGTAGCTTTCCTGACTAAACTTACCAGCTGTACATTTCATGTAGAACTGAACAATAAAAAAAAAATGCGTATGCGTATTCGCGCGAACAGTGCTATTGAACTCATTGCACAGGAATATGAGCTGGTATACAAATGAACAAGAAGTAAACACTTAAGTAGTTCAGTCGTGCTACAGCAGTGCGTACTACACAGAACACAAGCTAAACATGTACAGAGAAAACAACCAAAAACGTCATATAGTGTGTGAGCGCACACCGTCATCCAGGGCGAGCATCCCTTTCATCGGCAGATTGCGCTTCTCTCACTAGTAATAGTAACGTTGGATGATCTTCGTGCATCGATTCAACAATGAAGAGCGTATATATTACAAGTAAGCTGCAATCAATGCATTTTATTCGCCGACAATCGGCTCAAACCGCTCACAACGAAGCGCCGCTGTGTGCATTTGTATACGCGCCGCCGACGGCCTCTCCACACTAACGCGGCGACGGTGCTGCCACCTATAGGTTGATCTCGCGGCCAATACGGCGCGCGGCGTGATGCGGCGCAGGTTACGCGCCGCCTCCGAGAAATGGATTGACCACGCCGCGTGGACGGTGTTTTTGTCAAAATCTTTTTTTTTTTTCAGATTTTTTTTTCAGATCCTAGCTATCAACAGCTTCACGGTAAAAATGTGACGTCACTTAGTAACTTCCGGATTGTAGACATTTTTTTTTGCCTCTGAACTTGCTTATTTATTGCCCTTGTCAAATAAATTTCTTAGGAGTTACTCGTGGGCTACTTAGCTACACATGATATGAAAGCTGCAGTGCAAGTTTAAGAGATAAGGACAGAGCATTTACGCACAACACATGCGTTGAATGTGTCGTATTGTCTGTCGAAGTGCTGCGTGTGATGTGTGCAAATATTTCGTCCTTGTCTCGTTTGCACCGTGGTTCTAAAAGTATGATCTTCGGCAGTATTCTGGCATATTCATCGCTCTTAATACCATTCCTGTAAATGCAATGGATGTGTTCACATTCGTTACGACGTTTATGCGACTGTTTATGTACTTCGACCGTGCCACATAGCACGGTATTTGAATTGGAACATTGCTGACGAACCTGAAGCTTGTGAATTCCTAAAGAGTTACACTAACCACCATTACACTGCTTAGCATCAGGTTGTTACCAGTCCCTCTTAATATTAAAAAATAAAACTCAATTGCCTGATTTAAACAGAAGCGTCGGGAATATGTAGAGTCTTCCTATCAAGTATCTAGTTTCCATTCGCCTTTCTTTCTTACCTGCACGAAGTGTCGTAGATTTTGAATGGATGTTCCAATAGCATAGTGGGACAGCCCGACAGGTGATCTTGTCTGAAACGAAGCAAACAATTCTAGGGCCATACCACAACTGCCCTGTTTCCAATATCATAATCTGGGTGGGCGTAAATGTGTCTTCGCGTGGTGACAGTTGATAAAAGCACGCTCCGCAGTATACTTTTGGGCGTTTATTCTTATGCACGCAGAGGAAAACGTGATAAATAGCTAGTGAGGCTGTATTCCAGTCATAAAACATTGTGAACACACACACACACACACACACACACACACACACACACACACACACACACACACACACACACACACACACACACACACACACACACACACACACACACACACACACACACACACACACACACACACACACACACACACACACACACACACTACTCAATAAAGGCAGAGAACATTTTCTTTTGCTGCTTTCCCTTAGAGAACCTTATATAGAAGGTCGATCACTGGACCAGCGATGTCGGCAAGTTGCTTCACGAATTCACGGAAATAACAAATTCACCGACGATTACGATATTGCCTAATGCGAAGCCTGAGCGCAGCTGTTTAGGTCAAAAAGAACTGGCTGAGACTACTTTGTATATAGTTAGACGGTTTACATTAAACAGAGAACGCCTTGAGTAGTATGACTGGCGCGGACAATTCCGTGCAGCCCATTTCACATCAACCGGAGCGTAGCGCGACTGCCTCGCGAGACCGCGGAAGGCAGCGTGCAGGCGCGTTCCACAACAGCCGCCGCAGACAGGCCTCCGTTCACGCTGTGCTTTATTTCTATATAGGGTATCGGTGGACGCTCTCGCAGCATACCTTAGTGAGGAAGTCATCGGCGACCGCATGACGGCGCGCACTACTGTGGCGCCGCGGGTAGCCGCCGTGGAACCTGTCGTCGCGTAGAGTTACGCGAGATCGGATCCAAAGGAGTTTACTGCTAGCCTTTCTTCGTATAACATTCCAATTCGTTGCTATAGCATGTATTGCCTCACCCTTGCGGTGAAAATGTGATTTTTTTGTACCGTTGGTACAACGTATTCGTGCGCTTCAGTTCAGTTAACATGGGCAAGCATGGGCGCGTGGCCTTGGGGTAAAAGCGCTCGCATTCGGACCGGGGGGACCCGGGTTCAAATCCCGGTCCCGGCAAATAAATTTATGGTGCTTTATTAATTATTTCTTCGGTGCGCGCCAGCTATGGGTGAGGATGGCTCTTTAGAACACCATCAGCAGCTTCACAGGTCGATCAATACAAGCTTCGGTTGAAAAATGCCGGCAGATCCCACGCATTGTGGGATTCCGTTTCATGCGAAGTAGTAAGCGAGTAGCTGCCCATGCTACATTATTTGACTTTGAGCTAAGCGTTAGGAGGTGTATCGACGTGTTGTTTATTGGAGTAGTATGCAGTAGACGGTTTCCTAGGCATGTCGACTAAATGGCCTTTAAAGGATTGCTTATGGCCCAACGAAACGTCACCACTCACGTTAAAGCACACACATCAGTTTCGTCAAAACGAAGTGCATGCCATAGAGCGATGATGTTCATAGTCTGCATATCATATGGAGCGTTCGTCAGCGTATGTTCCTCCGGGGTCGAGCAGTGCTTTCTTATAGTTTGCCGAGTCATAGGGGTAAATATATAATGTTTATTAAATTTTTATATGAGCGGATAGGCAACACTGCCACCGCAGTTGAAGTTTCCCCGACATGACGCATGCTTAGGGTGTTTTTCCTAAGCAGTTCCAAGACCTGGCGTGGCTATGTCGTAGAACACTTGTCTGCCACACGGGATGCCTGGGTTCGATGCCGGCTTGAAACCTGAAGTTTCATTTGCCTCCGTTGGGATTTTCCACTCGCCGACGACGCCCCCATACCGGCTTGTCTGCGACGTGGGCTCTTTAACACTCTCGCTTCAATTGTGCAATGTCTTGTTTCAGCAATGTGCATTTTCGCCGTTCCTTGGTTGACCTGAGGTGTGAGTCACCTGTGCTTGCACACAGCCGCTCCAGTGCTCATCAGATGTGGCGCGTGACACGGCCCGCGGTATGCGGGTATGTGCCACACGTGACTGGGGGAAATGGTTTCGTAATGTACGTTATGTACCTTTCACGTTATAACCTGGCAGTCATGGTGGCCATAAACTCGTAGCCTCCTGTGCCAGTTTTGGTATAGACCAAGTAAATGATGCAGCCATCACAGCGCCCAAACGTAGGCAGCTAGATAGGTAGATATATAGAAACGGCAGAAGAACATTGGTTCGCCAGGAAATGCTTCGCTTATAAAACGAAAGCCCAAGAAACTGGGGAGATCTCTTGTGGAACAAGAAACAGGGAAATATCGCACAGTGCGCATTTTCTCTGGCTCATCTCGGATTCCGGCAGTGTTTACAAAATGCCCGAGCGCTGTAATTTCGCGGTCGCCCGAGAAGGCATATCGCTGAATTCAGCAAAGGCAAGCCCCGCGAAACAGAGAGAGTGGTTGTGAGGCATCGCTCAAGCGTAGGTGAAAACGCCACCACATCGAAAAGGTAGCAGAGACACGTTTGTGGAAACAGGCATGCAGACGTGAGAACGCAAATTATATATTTTGTCAGAAGCCGTTTAGAGAGACGCGATCGAGAACAGGCGCAGCCATCTTGTGGTGACGCGTCATCGTCGTCTTCTCCTGGTGGGATCCTTGTGGCACGTACTAGCGCGCTACAGGGCCCCTATTCCAGCAAGGAAGTCGCAAGTATGTTACAGGTGGCCAGAAGCAGACTGCTGAGCTGCGAAGTGCACGCGGCGAGTATGGCAGTCTGGAGTGATTGTAATATGAGACGTTGTTGAAGTATCGGTATCCAAGTACGCAGGTTTGAGACGGTCGACGGAAACTGTATCTTCCCGGCCGTTGATCAGCAGGAGGTAGTATTTAGGTGTGCGCTTCACCACCTTAAACGGCCATCAAACGGGGGCTGGAAGGGAGGTCGCACAAAAACGTGCGTGCAGTTTTGTAGGTCAGGACTGACGTACACACTACGGGATGTTCATCGTTGTCGGAGAGGAACTACGGTACGCATAGCGTTGCGTAGGTGGTATGCGTAGTCGGAAACGTAGGCAGGTACCGTGGGTGAGTCGCTGAAGAATTCACCAGGAACTCGAAGAGTGGTGCAAATGTTAGCTCGGCGGCGCTTATGGAGGAGTCACTACCAAGAGACGTGCGCATGCCAAACATAACGAAAGGAAGGCGTTCGATCCATGATGAAAGAAAAGGGGAAGTCATGAGTGACGCCTTTAGTTGGCGATGAAAACGTTGGATGGTTCCATTGACGATGGGGTGGTACAAGGTATAGTCTTGATGTGGTTGACACCGAGGAGCCGGGATAAATTGGCGAACAATGTTTAGTCGAATGGGCGACCACGGTCAGTAGTAATGGTGGAACGGACATCGTAGCGGCTAATCCACAGGGTGACGAGTGCTCGAGCTGTCGACTGCGCAGTTATGTTTTGAAGAGGCATCGCTTCAGGCCATCTGGTGAACCTGTCAATGCAGGTTAACAGGCAGCGATGATCCCCGCATGGAGGAAGGGGACCGACAATATCGACGTGTAGGTGGCTGAAACGAGCGTCTGGGGAAGGGAACGTACTAAGAGGGGTCAGAGTGTGGCGATGCACTTTAGACTGTTGGCACCGGAGGCACGCACGTGACCAACGACGAACGTCTACGTTAATGCTCGGCCACACATAACGAGAAGTGATGTGTCGCTGTGTGGCCCGAATGCCAGGGTGAGCCAAATAATGCAGGACATCAAAGACTGCTCGACGGAATGGGAGAGATACGTAGGGACGAGGACGTCCTGTCGAAGTATCACAAACAATAGGCACGTCACAATAGGCACCACGACATCAACCAACACGAGAGAAGTGCCGCGTATCTATAGGAGCTGAAGCTCCTCGTCATTTTTCTGGACGTCAGCCATAGGTCGGCGAAAAATTGGACGTCACTCAGACTCACTGAAGAAATATATTTTGCTCTGATGGCTCACTGAGACTCCGACTCAACAAACCTTTCCTGAACCGGACTCGCTCGGACTCAGACTCACGGCCTGACCTGAGTCTAAGTGGGCCTGAGTGAATCGACTCATAAGTCCAACAGCGTAAAATTAGCTTTTTCGATCCTGGTGTCAATGCTCTTTAACGCGAATATAGCTCATAATCGATACTCTACGATGCACCTTTTCATCTTCTACCTTCAAATATGAGCTATCAGTGGCTTCAATCCAGTAAGGACATTTTTATGAAATACGCGACTCAATTGGGGATACCTTTATGAATAATTTGTAAGAGTTTGCGAAGGGAGGCCATGAAACCCCCCTTCCCCTCTAAATCACGCCACTGATCACTAAAAAGTTCGGCGGATCCCATGTGTTGTGGGAATCGGTTTCATGCGAAGCAGTCAGCGAGCACACCTATGGTGTATTTTATGACTTTGAGCAGGGCGTTACGAGGAGGATTAACGTGTTTTTGTAAGTGTAGAAGCTGTGTGCACATACAAGGCCTGTCGAAAACACTGGCGTTTAAAGTGTAACTTACGTTGCGACATAACGTGAGCCCTAACGTTCTAGGAAATACGTCAGTATTATCGAAACTAAGGGCACTCTGGGTGCAATCATGGGAATATCATACGTAACTTTCGTTAATGTATTCCTCCGGGGTCGAGAAATGCTTCATTATAGCTTGCTGAACCATGGGAATACAAATGTAATGTTTATTAGACTGCCATAAAAGCGGAGCCAACACTGGAACCAGAGACGTTAACCTGACATGAGGCTTCTATCGTAGGAGTACATGTTTATTGCTTTGTTATAAAATAATATACCCAGCACCACAACCGCAAGTGATGCAGCACCGACATTACGCCTGCATGAGGTGTTTTTCCAAAGCAGTTTCTTGACCTGGTGTGACTCTGTGGTAGAATAACTGACTGCCACGCAGAATCCTTTTATTCGATTCCTGCTGGGATCCCAGTTTTTATTCTTTCCATTCGTCAGATCAACGCTGCGGATGTCGGTTTTTTTAATGCTCTGGCATTTAAATTGCCAATGTGTGTTCTCGCCGTTCCTGGGTAGATATAAACTGGCAATCACCTGTGGCGCATACCCGTACACCGCGGCCCGTGGTAAACGGGTATGTGCCACACGTGTCTGGAGGAAAGGGTTTGATGACGTACTCAACAGGATTTTCACATTATTCATGTCATGACCAGACACTCATATAGATGCGTAGATAGAAACGATCAAAGTGCCAAAGGTTAGCTAATAAATGCTTCGCATTTAACAATTGAGGTGGCCCGTGAATGCTAATGCGCTGAGATATGTGTCAACAGACTTGGGTATAAACGTAAGCCGATATAAGGCTGATAGTATTGTTGAAGATGGGTAGATAGGACAATACGTCGGCAATAAAAGGGTGGGAGGGGGGCTCACTAAGACTCAGCCAAGAAATATATTTTGCGCTTCCAGCTCACTCGGACTCACACTCACCAATATTTTCCTCAGCCGGACTCACTCTGACTCAGACTCACTGAAAGTTTTCTCAACTGGACTCACTCGGACTCAAACTCACCAAAATATTATTCACCCGGACTCACACGGACTCAGACTCACGGCTCGATCTGAGTTAGTCGACTCATGGGTGAGTTTGCCGACATATGGCGGCAGCCATGGCTGCTGTGAAGTCGGTGCTCATTCGGCCGTGCTGTGTTGCATGGATAGCGGCACGAGAAAGTGTATCGCTAACGGCGTTGGCTTTTCCACTGACGTGGAGAATGTCGCTCGTATATTCAGAGATGAAGGCAAGCTGTCTGATTTCAAGGGGTGCGTACGAAGTGCTGGTGGACTCTAAATCGGACGTCAGCGGCTTACAATACGTAAGGGTGTGAAAGGTGCGTCCCTCGAGGAAATGTCGAAAGTGCTTCACAGCCAAGTAGATGGCAAGCAGCTCTCGGACGAAGGCCGCTGTAGCGGCGCTCGGGAGGGGCAAGCTTCTTGGAAATGAAGGTGATGGGCTGCGAAGCGCCAGCAACGGACTGTTGCAAGACTTCGCCGACAGCAGTGTCAGATGCGTCTACCATGACAGATGTTGGGGCGTCACATAAAGGGTGGGCGAAAAGCGTAGAGCCAGCAATGGCTTCTTTTATGTCTTAAATGCACGCTCAGCCATATCTTTCCAGTGTACGGGAGCACCGGGTGTCTTGAGGCCCGTGAGAAGGTCGTTGAGAGGCTGCAATATATCAGCGCAGCGAGGAATGAAGCGACAGTAAAAGTTGGCGAGGCCAAGAAATTCACGCAGCTGGTACCTGATGGTACCTGACGGTACCTGATGGGAGGTCATGACTTTGTGGCTTCTGGAAGGAATGCGAAGACTGCGGTGCTCGAGTTCCTGGCAGCTGTAGGTCAAGCGAAGCGGCTGAGGCAAGCGCAATCCGCCTCTTTCATTTTCCTGTGCTTCCCTACGCCGTTTTGGTAGGGGTTGGGTAGAGGCCGGGACAACCGGTATTGCCAGAAGCAAAGCCTCCGAGATGAAAAGACGTTTTGCGACTTTTCCGCTAGGGATGCGCGCATGCGCAGGGGCGTTGTGAAAAAGGCGGACTCAGGAAGACCGAGCGATCAGGCGAAGTACAGGTCACCAGTTTGTGGAAATAGGCAGACAGAGGTCGATGCTGTGAGACCACAAATTACATATTTTTTCAGAAGCCATTTAGGCAGACGCCAACAAGAACAGGCACAACCATCTCGTGCTTGACGTGTCGTATTCTCCTGGTCGGATCTTTGTGGCACGTACTAGCGCGCGCTACACGTTCACCACCTCAAATCGCGCAAAGGAGAGTCCATCACGGACTAAAATGTAGCCGGGGCATGGCATAATCGAAAAGGCATCACTATGAATTGGTATAGACCATAAGGTGTTACGAAGGCGGCTTCTAGGGGCGAAGCACCTTAGGGTCTGGGCATAGGCGTGCGCAGGGTTCCCCATTAGGGGGGGGCAAAGGTTCATCGCAGCGCCCCCCCCCCACCCTACTAAGTCAATGTAGGGGGAAGATTTTGTGCCCCCCCTCCTAGGTGACTAGAAGGGTCAATGTACGGGTCGGATTTCGCGCCCCCCCCTCTTAGATGATTAGAGGGGGCGGCCGCCCCCCCCTGCCCCCCGTGTGCGCACGCCTATGGGTCTGGGCCTGTCGGCGTGCATCGCGCATCGTCGTCTGTTGTCGCATGTGCATCGTCGTATACTCCATTTGCTTGAGCGTAACAGAGGGCGCCATTAAGTACCGCATTCGTTTTCCCTTCGTCTTTCGACGGCTTCGCCACATAAATGGTCCAGCTCACTCGCCTCGCCAGTGTCTCCCGGCCGCCTACGCACGGCGCATTCGAGGGCGATTGTTCTTACAGCCTCAGAAAAGCGCGCGGGAACATTACGACATCCCTTATCGTTTTGACACTCCATCGCAAGCCTGTAGAGGCATCGAAGAATGCCTGGATGCCGCGCTTTTGGGTGCAGCAACCGGCGGGAAACGGGCAAAGCCCTCTTTGCTATTCCCAGCGGGATAAAAAGACGCCAAGTGATGGGCTGTGTGGCTGCACGGAGTATGGCGGGAAGAATTTGTGCCCACGACTGACACCCGCCTTTGTGAAGTAAGCGTTTCATGGAGAATTCACGAATGTTTTTTCGGGGAACGTTTGCGTCTCCCCTGCACTAGTGTAGCTTGTTTCGCGTGGGTGCCGCAGAAGGTTCATGCACAATAACATTGCAGGGCAGCTCTTAATTATGTTTGGCGTCAAATAGACGCCTTTGGGCTCACATATCACGATCACCGCGCCATGAAAACTGACTACTACAGATAGGTATTGCGTGACGTGACTGTATGACGAACATAAGTAACAGGTGGTAACATGAAAATAATGGCACGCATGTCATGTAATGATTACCATGCCATGCTCATGGTGCACTCGCGGCCGCTTCGCTGGCTTGATATGCACCAAAATCGGTATTGCGTGACGTGAATGCATGACGAGCATAAATAGCAGGTGGTAACATGAAAATAATGGCACACATGTCATGTAAGGCACGATTTACATGCCATTCTCATGGAGCACTCGCTGTTAGTTCGCTGGCTTCATATGCACCAAAATCGCTATTGCGTGACGTGACTGTATGACGAACATAAATACCAGGTGGTAACATGAAAATAATGGTATGCATGTCATGTAAGGCAACTAACCTTCGTCATATAGAAATATCTCGTGATATCAATTTTGGTATATATGCATTTCATTACACGACCGCGAGCGCCTCGGGACCATGACATGTAAATCATGTTTTACATGGCATGCCTCTCATCATTTGCACGTTATAAACAGTAACTTATGTTGGCCATACACTCTTGTCACGCCATACCAATTTTGGTGTGTATCATGCTAGCGAAGCGGCCGCGAGCGCACCATGAGAGTGGCATGTAAATCATGCCATACATTTATTTATTTATTCACAAAACCCCCACAGGCTCCACCAGGAGTATTGTGTGAGGGGGGATTATACAGTGTATAAGATCACATAAGTGGAATCATTAAAACGGTATATGTTATGCTACATAAAACTATAAAACAACGTTATATAATTGTTAGCGAGAGCAAGCGTGACATACAACTAATAAACAAAATGCAGAGATACTCATTTGTAAGGGTACATCACTTGACAACAACAAATTATACAATAGTCAGCGAAGAGCATGTATATGATTTAATGGGAGGTAGAAGCCAATAATGACATGGCATGCATGTCATTATTTTCATGTTATCACCTGTAACTTATATTCGTCATACGGTAATGTTATGCCATACCAAATTTGGTGTACATCCCATTAACAAAGCGCGGTCAGGAGAGCACAAAGTTGTGGATAGATAGATAGATAGATAGATAGATAGATAGATAGATAGATAGATAGATAGATAGATAGATAGATAGATAGATAGATAGATAGATAGATAGATAGATAGATAGATAGATAGATAGATAGATAGATAGATACGTTCAATGTCGCAGAAGTTCGCTAAGAAATGCTTCGCATTTATTAAATGCCGACAGCCGAGCGCGTGTCATACAGTTCACATTTCTTTATTGCGTTAGTACGCGTGTGTGCGCGTTTTGGCAAGTGAAAACTGCCGCTATTTCTTTCCTAATCAGTTAGAGAAGAGCGGTATGCATCATTAGGGGCTGCAAAAGCACATGCAATGCGTAAAACATGCGTTAGTCCGCGTGAAACCAACACCGCGCCGCCGCAGCTTAGGCCGCGCTGGACCAAATATTGCGCTGGGCAGGACGGTCGCTGTACTTTTCCCCTTCCAGTGACTTTAGGCGCCATCGCCTCAGCGCTCGCCGTGTGGCGAGAGAGAGCGAATGGCGCGCGTTGACTATGGAAAAGCGCTTTCTGCGATGAACGCTGAAGTACCAGCTCGCAAGGAACGAGAACGCGCCTTCATCCGCGAGAGACAACGCCGACACAGGCAGCTTCTGCTAGCGAGTTCCTTGACTCAAGAAACCAACTGCTCGCACTGCATAACCGTTCACCGGCCACCGCGTATATCAGGCACTGGATCTTGACCGGCAATGTAGTGCCGGTGGCAAATTTTTCTTGTGCGTAGTTGGGCAATAAAGATTTGCAGCCTGCACGTTAACTAAAAGCGGTCTGCGGGTCTCGGTGTCTACTCTTTCTTCTGCCTCTCACTGCCCATTAGCAGTGGTCTTGCTGTGGGAAACACCGGCGCACACTGCATGCTTGCTCTCCATAGGTTTCATATTAGTGGCGCTGAAACACCCGTCCCTACATGCTTCGCCCCTCCCCAACTTTTTGAAAGGCAATGTTGCGCAAATGTAACAACGTGTACAGACAGCTTCAAACAAGTTTCGTTTTGTTTCAGTGGCCAATTTTCGGTATGTTGCGTAAATGCAACAATGTGAAGTAAACGGTTAAGACACTCTATGCGCGTAAGCTAGGATAAGGTTGGTTATTCACAACCAATCTCATCCACGCTGATCTTCTAGTGTCGTGAATATAATTCAGTCGATGAAAGATATTGTCACGTGGTCGTGACGTGGACGGAGGCAGAAGTCAGCAGGATAAGAACGAGTCTTTTAAGTGGCGAACTTGTGCCAAGAAACGAAATAGTCCCTTTACAGGCGATGCACAATGGGCACGGATTGCGGGGAATAATGCGGCGTCCGTCGATCAAGTGACAAGCGGCCAAGGGCGTCGGCTTTTGTACAGGCGCTATCGAACTTTCCAACGATATCGCTGGTGGCGGTGTTATCTCTCGACAATGCTGGAACATTCGCGTGCTGCGCGCAATCTTAACGGAACGTTATCAAACAATCGCGAAGCTTCTTACACATCGCGGCGCGGCCTGCGCAGCGCGTTGCCGACAGTCTTTGTGGGTGAAGCTTCAACTCGTGAAATATAAGACGCGCGGCAATATTTAGATCCAGCTCGTCTGGGAAGACCAGCCGCGGCTCGTTACCAGGGGCCAGGCGACGAGAGAAGCATAGGGATTCCCGTGAAGAGGGGACCACTACCATCCGGCGCATGCGCCATAAAGCTAATTAATAATCAGATATTTCATTCTATAATTCATTAGTTCATTCCATGTAGGATTTTTTAATAAAGCTCTGCAGCCATCCATTGAAGCCAAGGGTGATATCTATGTGAGGTAGTGGATACACCCCCTTTATTTTTAAAGCGATAGTGATAAAGAGCCAGTGTCGCAGAAATTCCCGTGTCGTTGTCGGGGGAGATGGTTGTGAGCGAAAAAAAAATGCAGCCTGCTCGACTCCGTGAAAGTCGTCGAAGCAGTGAAATTGATCCCCCTCGCCAATCCCTCGGCTAGACACCGCATTGCCCTCTCCACCAAGCTTTACTGTATTCATTTTGATACACCAGGTGCAACACCGTGGAAGCTATTTAAGAAGTTCGGTCAGCAAAATGTGTAAGTCCGCGTGTCTCGCGCTTGGCTTTTGTCGTTTTAAACGCTTGCGCGAGCCGAGCAAAAGCGGGCGCGTGAGGCGTCGCGACGGGCTGCAAATCGAACACAAAAAAGAGGAGAACAAAGAGACGCTAAGCGATCCAGAACAACGTTTCTTATAACCAGGTTTGTTTGTTTCTAAGGCACAAAGCATCTTCCTTTATTACTCAGCCCCCCCAAAAATCAAACGAATCACGTTACGATTGGTGAAATCATTGGACTATTTCTAGGTGCGAGTGCATCTACAGAAAGAAGTCGCGCAAGCCTCCACAGCGTTGCATCTGATGTTTGAAACGGAGTCACGGCATAGCCCTCTCTCTTCCTACCGGGCCTCACCCTCGCCACACAGCAAGACCTCGCTGCCAGCGTTGAGCAAAAACCGGCGGACGTTGAAGGGTCGACTAAGGACAGTCTTGCTCCTAAAATCGGCGTTTTCCGTGAGCGAAAAATTGAGATAGCTGCAAATAAATGAAAAAAAAAAAACTTCAGTTTGAGTGGGAATGGAACCCAGGCCTTCGCCGTGAAAGTCTTTGCCACAGACCCACAGTGCTTGAAGCTGCTTCGGAACAAAAAAAACTTTACACAGGCGTCATGTAGTGCGAGGATCCCTTTAACGCATGTAATGATCGGTGCGAGAAAGGTACAATTGCACAAGACGTCGCTGCATGTGAATCGCGGAACGAGTGGATGGTTTAAAGGCCCACCCACTGCAAAGCACTCAGACATAGTAACCGTCATAATCAGCCACAGCATCAACAAAGTATGCAGCTGGGCCACTAATTCGTAATATGACAAATTATGGCATAGTAGGGTCTTCTCAACTGCAGTTGCAGTAGGCATGCGTTGTTGAAAAGTTGGAAACGGCCAATGTCACGCGCACAGACGTTCATTTCCTCGCGGCGAGGTTGAAGTGTCCACTAAGGAGCGTAGCGTGGCAAGCGAATGAAAAGACGACGCGAACGGCTGGGGCCCAATCACGCTAGAGCGTTCTACTCTTGCGGGGAAACTCTAGCGTACTTAGGTTTTAAGCATGAAATGCTTTTACCTTCTGTTGTCAACGGCCTTCAAGTGACCTAGAGCTAAAATTCAGCGTCGTTATCCGGGCACTTAAAGGAGATCATGCCGGCACTCGGACGAAAGTTTAAAGCACCGCCTGTATAGCTACTAAACGATCTTCTGGTGCCCGGCACACAATGGGTTGGTGGCAAATGTGAGGGCGGACGCCGCGATTCGCGCACTAACATTCTGAGCAGCGTCGCTGGCCACCTCTGCACACTTGCTGAGGTGGCCAGTGTCGCTGCTCAGATTGGTTTGAAATGCCAACGCCTTATTAAAATTATAACCCTACAATCGCAAGGGACCTGCTTTCCCATCAGCGTTTTACCCGACAAGTATAGGCCAATTCCCTTAACACCTAAGAGAAAGGGAGTCCATCAATTGAAGGAAAATTCAAACGGGGGTTCATCCCCGCTTAAAAGATTACACGCCATGTTCCCGACGTGCTGTCAAGATGCTTGCCCCTGGTACGGAGGAAGTACTGCGCTATAATACATTACTTGGGGTGGCTCGAGACATCCCACTGGCTTGACAGGCACAGAAATGACACCAACACACATGTTGGAGCAATGGGAGGTGCGACCGTCCAGCTCTGACCTGGCCGACCAGCAAATGCTGATCGACCACGCTGAACGGGCGGCTGAGGCCAGAGGGACCATCGACTAAAGCTACCCACATAAAAATGGCTTGCGTTCTATTACTGTTTTTTTTTTCTCTTCTGTAAAAAAATGTTGAGGTTCTTGACTTCGCAAGGTGTGGGAGCGGCATAGTTGGTATTCCATATTATTAAAGCTTCAGCGCAAAAAATGCAGAGCAGACAAAGAAACGACGAGGACAAGCGCTGTTACGGCCCAAACAATTAAAAAAATATTGCTTCAGAGTTCTTAGTGTTTGTTCAAACTATCAATAAAGCTATAACTTCTAGAACGCCGAAACTTCATTAAAATTGTCAATAGCCGCGCTTCAATGGCAGATAAGGCAGTGCTATAGATTTGCTCCTTTCGAAGCCAGCGCCACGCCTGCGCTCTTTTAAGAGCGACGCGCTGCTCGAGCTAACCGTGGAGGCAACGGTTTCAGTGCGCGGGTTGCCGCCTCCTTCGAGAGATGGCGCCACGCTGCGTGTGGCGCATTAGTAAGATAGATTTTATCGAAGTAGAGGCATTAGGCTAACATCAAAAAAAAAGAAAAAAGAAAACAGATTTTTTTGTTGAGCCAGGTGGCACACTTGTCACCGCCCCGTTATAAAGCAGACGCTCATAGCATCCATCCATCCATTCGCACCCGCCCAGTGTTGCGTCGTGCCCGCGTACGGAAGGCACAGTCCAGGATTTATCTCACACTGTGACCGTGAGCAATGGGATCCACATGGACGAGTGCACAGCGTAGTGTGGTGCAGTTTGGTGGGGTGTGCCCTGGTGAACATGCACAAGAATGTGGCTAGTATAATCCCCAATCAATCTGCTTTGCCGGTAACCATTACATACTTACAATTGATTACAGGAAAGCCAGCCACCTTTCTGCTTCTCTCTGCATCCATCATATTAATATTCTTGCTATCGTATTAAAGGTATACTGAACAAAAATGAAAAAAAAAAACCGCCTGCACCTTCCCACGGGGGGAACTCGAGTAAATGCGTCGCAGAGGGATGGGGGTATCGCGTCATCATCATCAACGACGTGAGATCGGGCGCGTTTATACTAAAGGGTCGATCAGAGTTATGGCGACTTGCAGCTCACTTTAATTTTACATGTACGCTGTGAATTTTCGTTGTTTAATCACGCACAGGAGAAACGCACACAGGCAGTACCTTGGAGGTCAAAATCCAGTGCCTATATATACGGAGTGGTCAGTGAGCAGTGAACGGAGGGGAGGGAGAGGAGGGAGAGGAGAGGCCTGCTGCCGGGACGAGACGAGCCGAGCATGCGAGGGAGGGAGAGGAGAGGCTTGCTGCTGGCACGAGACGAGCCGAGCATGCGCAGTGGGGGTGTGGACGGCGCCGCCGACGCCGCAGGTGCGACGAAGAAATGCTCCGCATTTAAAATAATATTTTCAGTGGCTTAGCTCTGATATGCCGGGACATACGTAGCGTTAGCTAAGGTTCAGCTGATTATTCTTAGCTTTCTTGGTTGTCAAGCTTCTCCGCTTTTCTTCGCCGCTGAGCAGCATTTGCGCTCTCCATCTCCATGGCTATACCACACTAGCAAACGCCAGCCAGCCGGTCTGACAAATGTCTAAGGGCCCGCTCACGCTAGCGGCACGGCAGCTCGCCGTTTGTCGTTTGACGTTCTCAGGCTGCCGTGCGCAAGCGATTTCGTTCGCGCACGTGAGCCGTTCTTTGCCGTTCGATAAATAGGTCCGAGACCCATTTTCGCGCCGTTCGCCGGCTGCCGGAGAGCGCCGTGGCCGATCAGCGACGGAGGAGTGGTTGCCATGACTACGGCGCGCCGCGTCGTCTGCTTTCGGCTTTCCGCGTCGTGTGCGTCTGCCGCGGGACGCTTCGAGCTGCTTGCTTTCTGCTCCGCGTTTCTCACGCGTGAACTGCGGATGTCGTTCGTGTCGTTGCCAGGTATGGTTCCAGCAGTACATAGAGCGTTTTAGTCTGCCCGGCATTAAAAAAAGCGTCGCGTAAAACCAAATAAAGTGTCCCCAAGCTGGCGCCAGGTCCAAGTGGCGCCAGCTATAGAGGATTAGAAACAATAAACGCGTAATCTATGTCCTCTGAGCATTCGGAAGCGCCCATCTCGACTCGCTAAGCCTACAGCATCGATTATTTGAGTACGGCTCTCAAACACGGGGCCGAATCGGTACGAATACTTTGCTGTCGAAGCTTAAGGACATGAATCTAAAGCAAATGGAAGCACTAGGTCGGAGCTTACACGCTACAGAGCGCACGGCGGCCACTTGATAGATTCGAGGTGGACGACACCCGCTGCTGGCAGTGCGGCCACGTTTTTCGGAGGCTCGCTGGCGAAGCTTGCCGTGCAAGTTGGACAGCTCTCGCGCGGGCGGCGACGGCGGGCGTTCTGCGGCACCGCGCCGTTGCGGCAGGCTTGCCGCTAGTGTGAGCGGGCCATAACCTCCATGTCCTCCTCCTCCCCGCTATACGTATACCCCCACTGATACGTCTGCGTATGCGCGCAAAATTATGGGGCTCATATACTCCAGCGTAACGTCGAAGCGCGCGCACGCTCGGCACAGCGACGCTACAAACGCGCACCGACGCGGCCGGCGTCCGTTAGCGCGCCCCGGCTGCAGTCAGCGCGAGATGCTGCATTACGCTCCGGCGTCGTTACCCAAACGGCAATGCGTCTTCTTGTGAAGAAGGGACACCGAGTGCGCAGACTAAGTGCAGACGAGCGAGGCGCGCTCGCGGCAGCGGCGGCTCCGATGCGCCAGCTGTACGCCGTGTGACGTCCCTGCTCCTCGCGCATGCGCAGCACGGCCTCTTGTACGTGCACGCGAAACCGCTCCGGCTCGGCCAGTGTAGCTAACGCTACAAAAGGGGAAACATCGAAAGTGTCAACAGAGTGTGCAGTCACGCAGAGGCGCCTATTGCTTTACAGGCGCGAAGTGGGTGCTTTGCAACTGCAATTGCAGTAGCCGTATTGGCCTTACATGAGTGCAGCCAGGCTTTCACTTTGTTGTGATACTAGAGTGTAACACATGCCGAACTTTTGTCACAAGTATGTCGTGCACTGAACGCCCCGAAAGAGCTTTGTTTGGAATACTACGAGCATTAATTAAAGAGTGGGCAATACCGAAACTACTGGATTGTTTTTTCTCACCCACTATTAAACATTTGCTCAGCTCAAGAAATGAAACGTGCACATGGAATTGCTCCTCGCTTCAAAATAGCCTGCAGTACTATTACATGTCGCGCTTTTTGGCACAAATGTTGCAGTGGTTTAGCTCGGCTATGCCAGGATAACGTAGCTTTAGCAAAGGTTCAGCTGATTGTTCTTAGCCTTCCTAATTGTCTAGAATTAGCTTGATTATCATGCTTACTGCTGCTCCAATGACACACACATGGTATACATATTATGTGGCACATGTATATTTATTTTGCCAGCAACTACTTCGGGATCTGATGAGTTAAAGGGGTACTGTGAAAAAAATTTTGGCCTCGCCTTTTTTGCTGTAATGTGTTGCTGGGGGCCTGTTAGACATAACGTAGCACGTCGTTTGCTTCAGCGCGACATATAATTAATTACAGGGTCCTCATTACCGACCAGTGTCATTCTTGGTTTAAAAAACGACAAGCTTCCAGGTGGAACTTCACCACCTAGAGGGTGCAGTGCTCGATCACGTCAGCACACAGAACTGTGACGCATTTCCGCGCGGTTCCGAGCAGCCGCCTAGATTTTGGCTGCTGAAGCGAACGGGGCAAAAAGACATGGCGGCTCTGACGTCATAATAACTTCTTGTAGAGTGGTCACATGAGAGAAGTAGGGGTCCCCACGGGTCCTCTTTGAGGGTGTCAGTAGCGTGAGGATGTCGATCGCTCTCGCAAACTTCAAAATTAAAAAAAAATAACTTCCAAGCTATATTCGCGGTTGGTACTTTGCAAATTATATACGCATGTTCACTGGAATTGATACCGCAGGCTATCTCGGCCACGAAATTTTGTGTCAGTACCCCTTTAAGCTTCTCCGCTCTTTTGTGCCGTTGAGCAGCATTTGCGCTCTCCTTCTCCATGGCTAAACCACACTGGCAAACGCCAGTCAGAGGCGCTATCAAGCGGCTCCAGCGCGGTGTCAGACGGCGACTGCACAGCGAAGGCGAGTAGCTGCGCGCGCGCCGGCGCCAGTACGCCTACCTCGGCTACGACGTCACTCCTCTGGAAAGCGCAAACCGGCGGCAGCGAGTCGCGCGCGGGAGCGGCGGAGTGCGCGGGAGGTGCCGGCTCCGATGCGCCAGCTGTGTGACATCACTGATCCTCGTGCATGCGCAGCACCGCTCTTGAGGAGCCACGCAAAACTGGCTCGGCTAGGCCAGTGTAACTAATGCCACAAAACGCTTAACGGGTGCCCTCAACGGTTATTTCCTGCATTCGTTTTAGTTAACGCTAGAGGTACGTTTCGTTAACTCACTGTTATAATCACCATGAAACAAGTTCCGGCAGAAAGAAGCAATATTACCTTGTTCAGCTGCTCAGAACTGAGCAAAACCGTCAGTAACAGGGTGAGGCTGCACGGTTGTCCTTGCAGGATGGCACATACGGACTGCGTCAGCTCCTTCGGGGCTTCTGGTAGGTATAAGTAACCGCTGTCTCCCAAAGGGTCTACGAGCAGCTGTGTAGATAAACATGAAGTCATCGTGTTAAACATTAGGTATGGCGAACGCTGATTTGGGCAAGTTGGTTGGTATTCATCTTGAAAACAGCGCATACACACCAGGACGAAGACGAAGGAAACAACGGGACAGGCGCTGTTTTATTGACGGTTCCGTGAAGCCACACAGCTGTCTGACGTCCACGGGGCACAATCCATACCGCACATGCCAAGATAACACTCTTGCCTCACACACACATACTGTCACCAAGGAGGCAAGCACTGCCGGTTATGTTAGGTCAAACTTTTGAGAATGGAAAGAGCCCACAGTACTAGAAATACAGTTTAGGAAACGGTGATTTGGGCAAGTTGGTTGGTATTCATCTTGAAAACAGCGCATACACACGAGGACGACGACGAAGGAAACAACGGGACAGGCGCTGTCCCGTTGTTTTCTTCGTCTTCGTCCTCGTGTGTTTTCAAGATGAATTAGGTATGGCGGATGATTTCGTGAGCTAATGCCAATCAGGCGATCGCGTGGATAGGAAACTAAATGATCCCTTGCGTCACCAAAAGAAATCGTCTTACCTCATGACAGTGCAAAGAAGGCGTAAATACTATGGCTGTTTTTAATATTCACATGTTTTAATGCAAGGCATCATTGGAAAGAATATCATGGACGGACATATGTTTTCAATGCATAATAATATATGAAGACAGCTACTGGAACGAGATGCCCTGTTTGTTTAAAAAAATCCGAAGGCCTAGCTTACCAGGGTCGGTAAGTAAAAGAAACCGGCATATCGCACGTTTTGTGCGAATCAATTTCAGGCGAAGCAGTCAGCCTGTAGCAGCTATGCCGGATTTTTTGCTCTTAGCGAAGTGTAACGAAGTGGATCGACGTCTTCGTGTGAATTGGAGTAGTTGTGCGCACATCATGGGTTTAGCAAGCACACTGGGTTCACTGGCGTGTAAAGAATATCTCATGGTTCGGCGCAACGTCGGCACTCACGTTTGAGCATCGCCACATCGCCACAAAGTGCACGCTACGGTGCGATGACGTGCGTATCATAAGTATCTGTCCTAGGCTTATTCGCGCAACGCTGGACTACGGCTTGCGGAGTCGCAGGTGTACATATACAGGGTGGTTCAAGAAATGTGTCCAAAATCCTCAAAAATAATGAAAATGCGGTATTTGCTCGCTGCCTTCACAATTGTCTTTTCTGTAGCGGCAGGCATCTGGCGGATGCTTTAAGACATCATTTGGGGCAGTAATTAAAAAAGATAAGTTATTTAACTTTTTAATTGGAGGAGTCAGCCGGTTGTGTTAAATCGGACAATTGAAGCTATTAATTCAAAGAACTCACCGCAGCTTTGAGATAAAGAAAAAGCGCCCTTTAGTATTTATTATGGCGTAATGAAAGTCAACCAAATTCAACGGCGAAACCGCAACGTATTCCGTGCGTATTCCTTTCGCATCGGTATGGCGGACACCTCTGAAAGCGACTCCTGGGGAATGGAAGAGACAATCGAAACCGTCCTGTGAAGCTGCGCTCGCTACGACGCCCAGCGATGCCCGCTCCGGATGCTATTGGGCCAACTGACCTCAAATTTTCTGTAAACAACATCTTAGGACCTTGGGCATGGGCTTGGAGGGCGCAGAAGGGAACTGAAGCGTTACTGAAATACCTAAAATCAACAGGTCTGAGTGACCGCCTGTAGACTGGATGTGCTTCCGCTTCCGTCTGTGTGTCCATGTGTCTTCCTCTAGTCCGTGTCTACTAGCGCTACCCTTCCAACCGCTCCCCCAAGTGTGCTTGTGATTCTGTCCATCCCTCTCTTTTCTTCTCACTCTCTCTCTTTTGACACTTTATCCCATCACCCAGTTCAGGGAGGGTAGCAAATCGGACGTGCGTCTCGTTAACCTTCCTTCTTTTCCTTGCTTCTCTGATTTGACAGTACAAAAAACGTAACGTAGGAATCACTGTTTTGGTAGCGTTATACAGTGAGAATAGTAGTGTTCCTACAGACACCCTGCAATGAAGGTTTCGAAATGCACCGGAACCCACAGCCAAGCGAGCCCAAGCAGCAAGTTTCGGCCTGGGCGCCAACCCGAAGCGAGCGCGACTGGCGCTTCTCCCTAATTGCTGAATCGAGTCCACGTACTTGTGGAAACGTTGGCTACGGCGACACGCCCTGTTCAAATAATTTTCCTTTCAGTTTCTTTCGTTATTCATGCGCTTTGATCACATTACAGTGAACCTTCACTTGAACAAACTTCAATGGACTCCAGGAAAAAAATTCGATAAAGTGAAAGTTTGATAAACTGAAATAGCTATGCTGCAACTTGTTATCAAGAGCTAAATAAAACATCAGTAGTTGAAATAAAATTCCAATGCTTACATTCGCACTGCTGCTTATTTGAATGTGAATTTCTGCCTATTTAGCATGTTTTGAAGAATGCAGTAATCTTTTGCTGCACTTGTGCCCTTAGGACAGCAAAGGTCGTGAATTGAGTACTGTGTCCAAGCTCTCATTAACCTTCTCCAGCGTGCTGGACAGCGAAGGACTTCGCTTGTGCCAAGTCCGTCAGTGCTTCTTTAGCTGAATTTATTCGTACTTCCTCAACAAGGGTTACTTCCTCCTGCTCCACTTCTTCCTTAGGTAGGGTGCTCGCTACAATCACCTCTGTAGACAGAGTGGCGCATGTCTCAATGCGAGAGTCACAGGTGACATAGTCCTCAACAGGCAAAGCGTTGTTGGGCGTTCCGCAGTCGGAACTTATCGCGAAGGCCACGGTAAAGTTATGCTCCAGGAAGTGCGGTTGTACCTGTGACTAATATGACGTGGGAGGCATTGGAGAGTGTCACAAAATATGTTCGTAGAACTGAAATGCGCTATGCACTGTATTTCGTGAATCTGACATGCGTTAGCATTGGGTCCAATGACGTTTCGGTGGGGGATTTAAAAAAAAGTTCGTACAACTGATAGTTGATTTAACTGACGTTCGTTCAAGTGGTATTTTACTTAATTTAATAAGTGCTTATTATAACACCACGCCCTCTACTTATGTGAGGCCACTGCAGAGAAAAGGAAACATTAGACGGGTATGCGCGCAGTGCGCTTATCTAGCTATCTCTTAGTATGCTGTTTTTCTCGTGTTCAGTTCATGTGTACAACTGAGCACGACAAAAAAAAAAAAACTGTAATTTAATGGGACGAGCGCATTAGTACAGCCTATATTCTATTTTTTTCATCGTTTTTTCTCTTCGCTAGTTTCTGAAATCTTTGTAGTGGACGTTGCAGGATGCACCGATTCGGCAAGTTCATTGTGAAAGCTCTTTGCCTGTATTTTTTACCAGATTCTGAGAGCAAAAGTGGTATCATGCCCTAAAAGGCATAGTTTAATTTGCAGTTATATTTGCTGAATTGCGAAGTGTTTATTGGTCAAGCAAATGCATTTTATTTATTTTCAGAGCGATAGCTCTACTCCTCCAGGAACAAACATAGAAGACGGCTCGTTTCTTGAATCTGACATTCAAGCTCAGCCAAGGTCATGCCTGATCGGCGTCAGCGCTGGAGCAGATTGTTTACACATAGCCCGCGAGATGGCGTCATATTATCGCTGACGAGTTCACCCCGACTTTTCTCCAGTGCATCAGCGCGTTGGTCACGTGCGTCGTCCCACGCGCCTCGCGTGTTGTCCAAACGCCAGCCAAAGAGCTTCAGCGAAACGCTACAGTCGGTTACAACAAAAGTGACAACCCCCTTGGAAGCCAAGGAAAAAGTGTAAAAAATTAGGAGGCCATGGCTCGAGGCCAGTCTTTCGCGCCGCCACCGGCAGAGGCGCTGGCTTAGCTGCATCCAAGTTCACTGCGCATTCGCGCCGAGCTGCATGTGTATGTTGTCTTGTGGTGCGATTGTAGATGCGGTTGTTGCTGCTACAAGAATGGCTGTGTGGCAGGCGACTTGGCAGAATCATGCACGGTGGGCGAAGGAGGAGCCCTGACGCTCACAAGCTATAGCTCGAAGGTTTAACCTCGTCCAACCATAGGAACTTCTTATCAAAGTCGTTATAGGTCTTCGAAGATATTTGATCACCGTTAAATAACCAATTTTAATTTCCGCGCTAAGAAAACTTTGGAAATTGAAATAGACATATTATATGAAAATCATGGAACAGGTTGACATCTCGTATTCAATGATAATTGGGTGGTTAGATAATAGACGAAGGATGCGATGCGGGCTTGTTGGTAACACATATTCTGTAGGCTTCCTTGTAGCGCACATAAAATAAGGGACAAATGTAGCGCCCTGTGTGTCTATGTGTGCCTACATATGTCCTGGTTTTATGTGCGCTACAAGGAAAGATACTTTAGATAGTACGCACATGCATTTCCGAAGGGTCTGCTTAAGGCGTTAGAAATCGATCTAGCCAGTTGTTGTAGCCATAGGCGTTATCAACCGGGGGGGGGGGGGCAAGGGGGACGCTGCCCCGCCCCTTCCTGTCCGAAGTCGGGGGGCTAAGCACCTCCCCCCCACCTCAGGTTTGAGAGGGGTCACTGTCAGCAGCACACCAGCAAACAAACAGCTGAGGCGAAGTTTTATTTTAACACAACTGTCACGTAATTGCATAACGGATTTTTATAACGTATACCCTGCTTCTGCAGTCCGGTTCGCCACCACGACGCGCGGTAGGTTCCCTGCGGTGCGAGCCGCCTATGCGACGCTTTCACGCCTTGCACTGAAGCAGTACGGAGGAAGCTACCGCTGACAAGTTGCTCTGTGACGTCAGTCTATTCCATCTAGTACTCATACCGTCCCACCTGACGTCAAAGTACATTTTAAAAGCGTATGAACGTGAGCTTGTTGGTACATGATCATAGTAGAAAACAGCGCAATACAGCGAAGACAAGTCCTCTTTGTCCCTTTTTGTCTTTTTTATATTGCACTGTTTTCTACTATGGTTCAATTACATCACCGGTGACGCAAGCGTGGGCAGGAACGAGCAAACTTTATGTTCATCGTAGAAGATTTACACTCATTCTTAACCGGAAATGCCTTAATTTTTTAGATGCGAAGTATCTCTTGCTCGGGAGTATGTCACGCGGCGTGGTAATCCGCACGCGGCGTAGTAGTCCGCACTCACACCACTCATGCGCAACTCTCCTCCTTCGCTCTCTCCAACAGCTGCGCGTTACTCTTTCCACTTCTCTACCAGCACCTGCTTGCGCCTCTCCTGCGTTCTCGCTTCTGCTCTCACGGCGCATACGCTACTCTCCTCCTCTAGTCTCCTCTCCCTCAAGTGGTAGAGCGCTGCGCGCGTTCAGTCCAGCGCTTGCCTCGGATGGCTCCTCTGAAATGGGGGCTGGACATGCCGAAGTTCTCTCCGGCGCAGCGCCGCGATGAGGGCCAGCGCATGCGCGTCCCCTTCCCCTCTCTCTCCTCTCCCACGCTGCATCTCTCTCGCGCGCCTGTCGACTGCGTTCTCCGCACGCCCTGTGAGAATTACCGGCCAGTCTAGAGGGAAGACACGACGCGCGTAGTGTTCCTCTTCGCGTTCCACGACGCAAGGTCAGTAGCATGCCCAGCGAACGCCAACGAACGCGATCGTGCAAGTGCTCCGGCTTCGCATCGCCTCATGGTCCCCTTTAGCGGTAGATGGTGTAATTTTTTGTAACACGCAGCGTTTCCCGCTCTATCTCCTTGGCTGCCGTGAGTAGTTGAGCGTGTAGAACTGTTAAGTATTTTATATAGGCCGAGCTAAATTAGAACACCGGGAATAAAATTTCGCCAGCTGCTCCGAAATCTGCTTCGCCTTACTTTTGATGTTGTGGTTTGCAACAACCGCGGCGGCTTCTATCAAGGCGTTAAATAAACGCCTTTCAGGAAAGATGACTTCAAAGAACGATGTCGCCTACGGGCGCGAACCGTGCAACAGCGTGTTAATATCCATGAAAATATTTATTACGGGCCAATAAATCCGCGCGTCCCAGATACTGTGGCTAGCTGTTGCGAAAGCGACCGCTGGTAAGCCATTTTTCATTCGGAAACGAGACACAGTGCAACTTAGCTGAGTCTTGGTGTTGGTCGGTATATTAGTTCGATAGTTAGTGCGTACACGCTATTTAGGCGGCGTAAATTTTCGCGGTTTTATGAAACCACGTGACACGCTGGCGACTTGGGCGGAACATTTTGACCAATTGCAAAGGACCAATGGCAAAAAGCGGCAGTATCAGAAATAACTCATTGTCGTGCCATATAACTAATCCTATATTAGTATGTATTACTGATCTTCTATGTGATGAGGCGTTCTCGCGCCTTTCGCTGCATAGGGGTACGCACAGGCGCCGTTGGGACGACCCAGAAGATTTTGGCCACTCATAAACAGTTAATGGCCGATTCGAATAGAAACAGTACCTTTATTGCTATATCAGCCCAGTTCTCATCGAAGCAAGTCTGAACTTCTGCCGCTCGCGCAGGCATATTTACTGAGAGGGTGAGGGCCAAGGTCACACTTGCCCTCTTTCCCTCCATTGCCAAAGATTGATGCATAGGCGTATAGGCGTATCTACCGGGGGGCGGGGGAGGGGGCAAGCGCTTGCCCCTACCCCCCACCCCCCACTGAGAAAAGTTAGGGGGGCGGAGCCCCCCGCTTTCGACAATGGCGACTGTCTGCTGCACGATGGAAAACAATCAACTGTGGCGAAGTTTTCCTTGAATTGACAGCCGGGATAGCTGGTCTTGATTCACCTTGAGTTGACTTGTATAGCGCAAAATGCAACACGGATGGCAAAGAAGCACACACGACCAGCGCTGTTTATTAAAGACGATAGTCTTTCTTGGGGAACTTAAACGCAGAAATTTTGGTCTGTCTTTCTGTCTTTCTGTTTGTCGGCACGTCCCTCGATTCCAGGGTTGCCGTTGGGTAGATTTGAAAAGGAGCCAGAATTGAAGCTAAAAGTAGCCAAAGTAGCCACATCTTTTAACCTTATCGCCAAACTTGTAGCCAAATAGCAGAAAAGCGGTAATATGAAAAGAGTTTTTATTATTGAACAATAAATACCATTTTGTGCCAACAATAAGATAGCATACGAACACAGTTTTTTTTTCTCCTCATGCTTGGTCTTCAAGCCATAAGCAAGTTGCAAATAAATGAACAATTACCTGCATACAGCCTATATAGAATAGAGTAATTGCCAGAGGCAGAGTAAGATTGGAACATTCCAGCCAGCCATTCAGTAGGAATATTAATCGTAAAAGCAGGTCGTGCTTGAAGTCTGCGACTTCAAGCACGACCAGCTTCAAGAAGTGATATCTGCTCGAAGATGACCGGTCCAGCTTCATTTTGTACCGGATCTCTGTTTTTGTCAAAGTCACACGAGAACACACGCTGTGCGTCAGCACTATAAAACTGGCTCGTATAGCGTCGGCACCGATGGCGGGCAGCGTGAACAGCGCGCTAGCCACGCGTATGCCAACATGCGCGCAATTTCGTCAGTTTTGATCTGCCAAAAGGCGTACTTAAATTTCATCTTTAATTTGTAAGTTATATTTCCAATTTCCTAATTTTTATTTAAATTCATAAAACCCCCGAATTCTTGGCCGATCCCCCATAATGGGTGTGAGACACTGACTAGGCGAACAAGAACTTCATCATTCCGTCTCGGCAGGCGCACTGCGCGTTGCGTTCAGGTGCGTCGATGAGCACCAGACTCATGGCGGGGCTAGGACACGCGTATACACTGGCTGACGCGTCAGAAAAGCTTGGAAACGAACTTGTAGGACTCTATATATGTATATATATATATTTTTATTTATTTTGTTATCCTAACAACTATGTGGAAAGGGGTAGCCGTCACGAAGCAATGGTGACAACAACTCCTTCATTTATTTTCTATTTCAATAAAAAAAAGGGTAGTCGTCAGGCTTGCTCGGTATTTTATCTGCAGATAATGAGAAAAAATGGCTACTGAATGCGCTAAAATAGAGGTTCAAAGTAGCCAGAAAGTAGCCATGGCGCCAACCTGAAATTTTGGTCGCCAGACTGGGTCGTAAAGTAGCCAATTTGGCGCAAAGTAGCCACCAACGGCAACCCTGCTCGATTCAGCCACTCGGCCAAAGTTGAACCACTTGCCCAAGGGCCAGCCGTCTTGAACTGGTATGGCTGTTCATACTTGTGAACGTTGTCGATCAAAAAGTAAATATCACGCATATCTGAGGTGCAACATCACTAGGTAAGTATTAGGTGGCGTGTTCCTTTAATAGAAAATGCATACATACGTAATTTTAAGGACCCTAGTTTCTTAAGCTGCGCTGAAAATGCATAAGAATGGAAGCTTGAGCGAGTTGGTATGCGTTCATCTTTGTTGAAACAGCGCTCACTAGACGACGACAAAGTGAAGGCACAGGACAGGCGCTGCCTGTCCTGTGCCCTATTTTACTTCGTCGTCATCTAGTGAGCGCTGTTTCAACAAAGCTGAAAATGCGACTGCGCTGAAATTTGCCTTCCTCCGTGCCCTTCGCACGAGCTCATTGTTGTGTTTCGGTTTCGGTTCTGTATTGCACTGTACGAATGCCATGGGTTGGTGTTGAAAAACATTAGTTTTGAGAAGGCCAAGAAGGTGAAAAAAAATATTTAAAAAACGAAAAAGCAGCGTTGTGGGCGGCCTTCAGGCTGCCGGTTGTGGGCGCCGCTCTGGCGTTCCTGTTTTACCCAGGCGACGTGTAAATAAAAGAGTGTGTGGAGAGTACTCGTTGAGTGCGGACGTTTCTCTGCTTCAGCGCTTCGCGCCAAACCGCGTTTTCGGGCTGGCTGGCGTCCCCGCCGGTCGCGTTGGTCACCGCCGGTCTTCGCCTGCTGCTGCGCTGGGACTACCAGCACGCAACACAGCACTCATGTTTCCCGACGTATTGCCAGATGGCGTCCATATCTCACACAGCGCCTCTTCTATCGTCTTTACACGACATTTGCAGCGAAGCACGCAGATACGCGGCCAATTTTTTTTCTCTCTCTCCCGCTCTCTCAGCAAAGCTGCGTTCACAGCATTGTATACGCGCAGGAACAGCTCAACATTGTTATACTACAGCGGCAGAAAAGGAGAAGGAGAAACCCTCCTAGGGCCTTTCTGTCCTCACTACCCTCCCCTATAGAGAGTAGCATGTAGGCTCCTTTAGGTACGCCGGCAGAATTCTCTGTTTTTCATTAAAGAGCTTTCTCTCTCTCTCTACTACAGTGGAAAATATTTATTATACTCATATGAATTCATCTCGCCAGCTGCTATAATTAGCCATGGCACAAACATTTTTGACCAATGGCGAAGAACCATTTGGTCAAAAATATTCTGCATGGAATACAGTGTGTTCTGTAATTTTTTACGCAGTCGTGCATAAGTGGTCACTACGCGACTGATCATTTTTGCGTCATTTGTTGCATCGCGTTACGAACAGGTGTTGTGTGCATGAGCCAGAAAATTTCGACGAATTATAAACAGTTAATGACCAATGCGGAAGGAAACAATGCGGGGTAGTGTGACGTTATAATCGCCAATATTTGTTCAACAAAAATTTGTGCTTACACTGTTAGTATAGGCGCATTTACTTGGAGGGGCCGGAAGGCTCTCCAGGGAACTTCGCAAATGCAAATACGTTGAGTACGAAGAATCTACTACGCCTCTAATACCACAAAGTCTTACATTTTAAGGGAAACTTATGGACGACAAGTTTACAACGATGTTTAATAATAATAATAATAATAATAATAATAATAATAATAATAATAATAATAATAATAATAATAATAATAATAATAATAATAATAATAACGCACTACAACACTATTTTGAGTAAGGGCAAACAGGACAAAATATAATATAAGCAAACCTGAACACGTGCAAGAAAGTGCAGTATTAATTAATGAAAAGAAAAGGTGCACTCATTGCTACCTACATTAAAATTCCAAATACTAGTGAGCAACTTTTAGACATCGAAATTTCATTCAATGATACAAATCTACACAACTGGGAAGGCTGCCCTGGACGTAATTGTATTCATGCACGACGTTGTGTGTTTAATGTATAAAATGTTGTCCCTGTAGTGTATGCTACGTATAACTAACTGCATGATTTCTTCAATAATGTTATTAAACATAGTGAAAAAAATTCTCTTTGTATATATCAAAAATCGCATTAAACTGAGTGCTAATGAAGAAGCTCTCTCTTCACATACACACACACACACACACACACACACACACACACACACACACATATATATATATATATATATACCTACGGGGGCGAAGAGAGGAGAACTGTAGACAACCAGAGCTATCTCGCATGACCGCAGAAAAAATAACGCACACCATGATTCTTGTACTTACGAATAGCGGATCAGAGATCGCTATGACCTCACGAATAGGAAATCCAATGTTAGTTATATTCGCCACTGGACCGTAGGATACAAGTAGGTTAATCTGCAGAAAACAGAGCAAGATAATGGATGGTTATAAACTTCAGAAATTAAATAATTGGTGCTCAGAATAGACGAATCGGCCTATTTGGATACCGAAATACTTCTGTGGTGTAGTAGAAGAAATATCCCCTCGCATGAATTCTACAATAATAAGAATCCTTGGGGTTTAATTTCCCCATACGTGCAGGTAAATCTGAATACATGGGTCTCAATCATTTCGCCTCCATCGAAATGCGGCCGCCGCGGCCGGGATTCGATCCCGCGACCATCGGGTTGCATGAATTCTACTTTTAGATACAGAAGCTAGGGAGGTTCGCCATCATTTCTCTTATTTGACCTTAACAGACGTCAGCCGTGCCCGTAGCCAGGAAGTTTTTTTCGGAGGGGCAAATGCTGAAGGCCTTTACTATTCGAGAAAAAGACCTATTTTCATTACTTACTTTCAGTAAAAGAACCCCTTCCATCAAAATTTGGAGGGGGGGAGGCCCAGGCCACTAGGGAACCCCACCCCACTGGCTACGGGCCTCATGTCAACATTTACAGTATAAGGCTGGTGACATTGAACATGCACGACGTGGGGAGCAGTGTTGCAATGCGATCTTGGGTAAAGTTCACGTTATGAAAATTTTATTAGAGCAAAAGCCTTAGATGCCTCGTCAAACGCGAAAATTGACCGGCTTCCCACGTCGGCGGCGTCAAACGCGTGATGCAAAAAAAATTATCATCATGGCATGGCGTCACAGATAGCCAAAATTTGTGAAGTCAATATGGCGTGACAGTGACCTGACGTGCCGTTATAAGATGATGTCATCATATGACACGTGGCTGTGCAAAACCAGGTGACGTGTCTGCGATCCTGGAGGCAATGCAAAACCATGTAAGGTACAGAAAGCTTTCGGAGGGTGGTGTGGCTGGAACAATACATCGACTGAGAAAAAAAAGAAACGTTCGCCTTCCAGTCGTCCTAGAGGAGTGCGTAAGGGACCCTGTGAGTTTTGCGATAGCAAGTATATGGACACAATAATTTGGAGGCACAAAGGAACGAGGACAAGAAATTACAGGCCTGTTCCCGTGGTGTTTTGCGCCCCTAACAAGCTCTCGCGGCTATGCGCCCGTGTGTCTGAGAAAAACAACAAGGCCGCCTGTGACATACAGCATGTAAAACCGTATTGCCCATGCGTAGTTGGGGTGGTTTATGAAATACCCCTCAGTTGTGGTAGGACATACATTGGCCAGACTGGTCGATGTTTAAATATCCGATTAAAGGAACATGAAGCTTCCCTTAACAATGTATCTGGTTTACACTTGCCTTCGCACTGCAAGTCCTGCGCATGCGCGCCCCGGTTTTCGGAAACCAGGGTGCTTGGGAAAAGTCGAAACCAGGTGGCCAGAGGATTGTTGGAGGCTTTTTGCATAAATAAGAAGGGTGCCCAATGTGTTAGTGTGCATTCCTTGAATTTATATCGCAACGAATTACACTTTTTAGACAAGTCTTGATAACTCAAAGTAGGTTGTCATTCTGTTACGGTGATTGTCAATGTGACTCGCGCATGCGCGTGAAGCTACATGGAATGCAATGTTCTTTCCAATGAAACAGTTGTTAGTTTGGCACCAGTCCTGTCATTTCTTGTCCTCGTTCCTTTGTGCCTCCAAATGTTTGTCAGACCGTGCACCAACTAGCCCAAGAACGCGTTTTAGTATATGGACACAGCTGGCGCATTTCCGCCGTCGCCTTCGCCGTGGTGTTCCGTATAAATTCGAAATATATAACATCGCCGCGTGCGTCGTATGTTCTATGCGCTAGTGAAAGCGTGCGAAGGCAGCCGACAATCGCGGCTCAAGCGGACAGGAAACGCGCCGGCCGTTTACGTTGCGCGAAAGGCGCACTGAACGGTACCGGGTGGTGGTGTCTGGCTCCAGTAGAAACGGCGTACTTCGCTCGGGTGGTCATGGTCGCCAGCGGTCGCGCGTGCAGTATCAGCCGTATGCCTTTAGAGGTATACGGCTTGTACCTTATATCTTTAGAGATAGACGTCTCGCAACTTTTTATGTGTTGTATTCCATCGCAGAGTTTACGCTGTCGACAAAAAGAGCACGAAGGTCGTATCGCTCGCTGCAGCGGCCGCGTTTCCTTGCGCCAGCATTTTGTTGAATCACCACAGCTGGCATGGTAAATGACTGAGCTGCTAGCCTTGCTTCGTGTAGTATACCAATTTGTTGCTATCGCATTCCTTGGTTTGCCCTTGTGGTGAAAGTGTGACTTTCAATTATAAATCGATTAGGAGATGTTAGCGCTTTTACGTAGTGCCGGCTACCCCTTTCAACGCATAATAGGATACGTGAAAATCAAAACAATTAAAAAAATAACATAAAAGAGCACCCAGGGAGAGTTCACGTGAGCCTCTTCACGTAGCGACACGACAAAGAACACAATATACAGTCCAGACGCATAACACTGTAGCCCTCATAAAATGCAATCACACAAACGCCGTATATGCTGAAAACAATACACAACGTCCACTCATGTAACAACGCTGCAATTGGCGAAGTCCAGTCCACAGTGGTCCAGCCACAGGGACACAAAAAAATAAGTTTGCCCATGAAGTGACACATAACGCGACACGGTCAGGTCGAATTACACCAGCCTTCGCCTTCATAATGCTATTGCGCTGAAGTAGACCGACACTCCTGTGCCTATAGAACACTTTCACTGGCTATATTCCAACACGACCTCCCGACGTAGCTGTTTTAAGCAACGCGCACCTTTTCGTTGTACTCCGGCCTCGTGGAAAGAAGAATCAAGCTTGCAGCCGTGCCTTGAGAAAATACGAGAAGCGTCACTTTGCTTCTCCCGGTGACATTCAATACAAGGTCGATGACGGCAGCGATATCGTAACGACCGATTTCGTCAAAGCTGAAACGAGGGGATAATGAAAATAATAAAAAAAAAACGTAAGTTACAGATGTCCTTGATGGAAAGCGCACTTCACTGGCCTTCGTAATTTTCCTAAAAATAATTTTTTTTTTCATTTTTTACTGATGTGTTTAAGTGATTTCGCCTGTTTTTGGCCACATGTAATAAAACTTATGTATACAATTCAGCAGCCCTTGCCCTAACGGGGAACTGGGAGAAAGCGAATCTTGTGCGTGGACTGCCCGACCTACTGCGTTTCTTTCTTTCTTTCTTTCTTTCTTTCTTTCTTTCTTTCTTTCTTTCTTTCTTGCTTTCTTTCTTTCTTTCTTTCTTTCTTTCTTTCGCATTGCACAATGCTCTCCTAACGCAAGCGTTGAGTTCTATCATAGGCTGAATTGGGCTGAACTGGCATCACTGGCATGACGTCTTTCATGTTCTTTCCAACTGTTCTCTCTCTCTTTCACGCAATCACGGAAACGCGCGTTACGAAATAATTTTTCTCGAAGTTGGTATTTTCCTGCAATGTGCAATTCCTGATATCAACGTACGCGTTGCCCAGCAGATTGCTTGCAGTCCGCCAACAGGAAATATTTCAATGAAACTCCCATAGCAAGGGGTAACATTTTACCAAATGTGTATGTTTTTTCTGCAACGTTGGTAGAGCGCATTCTATGCCTCAGTAGAGTTCACATTGGGCAAGCATGGGTACGTGGCCTAGGGTTCAGGGCAATCGCTTTCGGGCGGGGGAAGCGGGTTTAAAGCCCCAACACCGGAAATAAAATTCATTTAAGTTTCATATTTAGTTCTTTGGTGCGCGTCCGCTGTGGGTGACGGAGGTTTTTCGTCATCATCATCATCACCATCATCACCAGCTTCACAGAACACTCAATACAAGCTTCGCTTGAAAAGAAAAAAAATATGTAAAAAGGATCGCCAGGCCACCCTACGGCAAATGTTAACACCGTAGTGACACATTAAATAGTCAATAAAATTATAAAACACGCTCCCAGAAGTAGGGAAATCCCCACTTGCAATTTAGTGCGCGCCGGAGTATCTTCTAGAAAAATGAATATTCGTAACAACATTAGAGAGCTAGAGAATGAGATTTATTGCTGTAGAAAGCTCCCTACAAGCCAGTCTGCCCCGGTTTTCTGCTGTGCATTTTCAATTTATTGGAAAATGTTTGCATGCCCAGCGATAGCATTTGAATGGTGCGCACTAAGAAGATGCAATTAATCGTGTATGCATTATTAGACGGAGGTATTAATTAAAGAGAGCGCTTTTAGTAAATTAATGTTTACTAAAATTTGAACGCCATTTAAACGCCATTGATGTACTGATAACGTTATTAAATATAACCTCTGCAGCCTTTCAGGCAAAAAAAAACGACCATAAAAATGGAGCGCTAAACATCTGCAAGTAATATTGTTTGCATCGTGAAATACGGAAATATCTACCCTTCTGTGTTAATGAGTAGCAATATTTAGCTCAAAACATAAGTTTAGGAACAATAATAAGTGTGCCTTGCCTCCACTGCCAGTACCGGTCGTCTTTTTGACTCATAGTCTTGTGGCGAGAGCGATGTGCAATCTCCCGAGTGTTCATGCTCCATACATCATAGCCACGTTGAGCCAGAAGGAAGCCTGCAAATTATGACAATCGACATTCTGTCAGTGTGGAACATGAAAATCTTCAACTTGCGGCAGTCACCGATAAAAAAAACACGGTTGATCCCTCCACCATAGTAATCGGTATAACACGAAAGTAAAACGTGTCTTTACAGTAGCAGTTCGATGTTTACAGTACATTGATATAAGAGAGCTCGCGCAATGTCTCTTGTGTTTTGGCAGCGACACCACCGTTTAACGTGGATGAACCCTCGTTGACGCTTAGTGGCACATCTCCATCCCGAGGACTAACGCCGATGATCAATGATTAAACTGTAGTGTAGCTCTAGCAGTTACTGGTGAGAGCGTAATCTGAGAAAGCGATGTCACAGTCAAAAGAGCATCGCTGAGTGGATGCATTACTTGGGCATGCAGCATGTCACCGCATGTTAAAGAGCTTGAACATCACGACAGGACTAGAGGGAGGAGGAGAAAGACTTTATTTCTCCCAAGAGGGAAGGGTGTGGTGCTGGAGGGAGCAGAGGAGCCTAGCCGGCGTAGGTCTCCGCTACCCTGTGGGCCCAATCCAGGATCTGGTCCTGGACCTCGGGCACCGAGCTGCACATGGCAGCCGCCCGCTACTCCTTACTATTAATGTTTAGTGAGTTAGGTGGTGGGTGCCGAGTACAAACTCACATGATATGACCGAGATTGGCCCTTTGTTTGCAGAAAATGCATAAAGGGGAGGGATATATCTCAGGGAATATGAGATGGTGGAAAGAGGGGGTAGGGAACGTATGGGTCTGTAACTGGCGCTAAAGTATTTCGTGGTGGCGAGTAGCCCCCGCGGTGTAAGGGGAAACGCAACGCGTGTCGTATCTACCCTCTAGTGCGGCCGCGATTTTTCTCGGGGCGAGCGCGCACACTCTAGAATCCTTGGAAGCCCTTCTCTGCAGCCCAGACCCCAAAGTCCCGCAGGACATCATTAGTCAAGCCGTTGTTGCTGCCGTATCTCACGGAATTCCCGCCGACAGCTAGGGCCGACGGAGGAAGTAGACTTTCTCTTGACGTGCATTGACTGATTTTCTAATAAAGTTCCTTCTCCGTTTCTCTCGCGGAGAGCGTAAGCGGGGATCATTGTGTTACAGCGAGGCAACGCCGGCGCGCGTCGCAGAGCTGTATTTAATATGAATGGATGCTACGAGCAAGGCCGAGGCTTGGGATAAGGTCACCTTGCGGCGTGTTAAGGCGTTGACAAAATTGCACTTCTATTGAAAAACGCGCCGAATGGGACGCACGCATAGCAACGACGCGTTGCCGGAGCTAATCGCGGAGGCCAGGGTCATAATACATTACTTCATTTACCGCTCGCAGACGGCGACAGCACCCCGCCGACCAATTATTTAGCCGACCAAGAGCACTGTGACAGGAAAGCCTGAGATATAAAAGGTGAACAAATAAAGTAACAGCGCGAATGAAACAAGGACGACAAAGGAACGAAGACCACGGGACAACGCTGAGGACAGCGCTTGTCCCGTGGTCTTCGTTCCTTTGTCGTCCTTGTTTCATTCGCGCTGTTACTTTATTTGTTCTAATTATGAACCAACTAGCCCACATCAAGTTGTTACTATAAAAGGTGAGTTTGTAATGCCTCCAGAGTGTGTGACCGTGGTGCAGTGGATAGCGTGCCCGACATCTTTGTCGCGGACCGAGAGGTTGTGGGCTCGAACTCCCAGTTGAATGCACATTTTATTCTTTGGCATCTGATCGCGTGGTATTTTTTCGGACGTCATTTTCCGTGACGGAAATACGTTCACTGGAGTTTTGGTGGACCTCGGCTACAACCCGCTTTACATGTTAAATACAACCTACACCATCTCCCACTCCAAGGGAACCCATGTGGGCACTGCGAAGCAGCGCCGGGTGTTCACTCGTGTTTCCATTGTTGTTCTATTTGCATGTTTCCGTGTATGCTTCATTTGTGTGTGGAGCGGCGTATATGTTGTGTACAGCTATGTAACCCCCCCCCCCCCCCGTCCAGCTCGATGATTGTTTCCGTTGCGTTTCGGCTTCGCGTTGCCTCGCAGGTTCGAGATTCGCTTGCCAGCGTTGCCGTTTACGTTCAGCTTCGCGAAAGTCCATAGCGGCGTTGCCGTTTACGTTGAGCTTCGCGAGCATCCATAGCGCCGTTGCGAAGGAGAGTGCAACAGGAGCGAGCGCGCCCCGCATTATATACGAGCGCACAGCTGTGGCGGAGAGCGAGAGAAACGGGAGAGGAGAAACGAAGCGGAGGCAGCGCTCACGCCACGTCCTCCACCCCACCTCCTCGCGATCACGCGAGGACAGGGGGAAGAGTTGGCGCATGCGCAGTGGGGAGCGGACGCGTGAGGGAAGGACGGACACAGCCCCGAGCAAAAGCTGCTTCGCATCTAAAACAGCTCCACTAACGTGAAACCTGGGGAGCTGCAAAGCACCTGTGTTTCCATAGGGACAGGTCAACAGCAATGAGAAGACAGCGTCCTCTCAATGCTACAGACAGCGTCGCGGATGAAGTCCCTGGGCTTTTTTTTTTTGAAAGTACCGTCTTTCTTTTTACTGAGCCGCCACACCATGCGCCCTCCTCTCCGGCCTCTCGTCTCGGCACTTTCCGGAGCGCCCCTTGGGCCGTCGCACGGGAAACGCGGGCGAAGCATTCTGTTTTTTCTTGTGTTTTCATTTTTTGCCGGCGCTATCAATTAGTACCCGTGCCTAGGAGGGCCGAGGCCAGCACACCGGTCGGTTGGGAGATGATATGGAGGAGGCGCGCCCTGTTGGAGAGGATATAGAGGAGGAAGGCGCCAGAGTAGAGGAGAGTGTCGCTACTTTCTGTATTAAGGGACTTTAGTCGCGGACAGCGTCCGGCGCCCACCCCAGATAGCGTCCATTGCTGAAACAGCTTTTCCTGAGCAAACGCGCCGTCTTATTTGCCACTCGGAAAAAGCGCAGGTGGCGTTGCCTCTCGCGGGCGAGTGCGCCTTCTCGCGAGCTTTTCCTGAGCGAACGAGCCGTCTTATTGCAACTTACTTTACCGTGACGGGCGACAACATTGTACTTATTGCAACTTGCTTTACCGTGACAGGCGAGTGCTTTTTAATGGGTGGGCCTTTAAACCACGCTGTCGTTGTGCAGTTCACATGTCTCGGAGTCTTGCGCGATGCTGCGCTTCTACCACGCAACATGTCCGCCGCGTTGGTGCAACGGTTACGGTACTCGGCTGCTGATCCGATGGTCGCGGGTCCGATCCCGGCCGCGGCGGTCGCATTTCAATGGGAGCGAAATGCTAGAGGCCCTTGTCGGTGCTCGTTCTCGGTGCGCGATGTCGGTGCACGTTAAAAAAAAAACGTCAGATGGTCGAAATTTCCGGAGCCCTCCACTACGGCGTGCCTTATACTCATGTCGTCGTTTTGGCACGTAAAACCACAGATATTATTATGATTAGCACACGCAACATTACGTGCTATAAGGAGACTCCTCGCATCGCGCATGAAATTCGTTTAGGGTTTTTTTTCGGAAGCAGTTCCAAGAAATAGCGTCGGTCTGTGGTAGAATGCCTGCTTAAGACGCAGAATGCCTGGGTTCGATTCGTACTCGAGTCGAAGTTTTTTAATATTTATTTATTTATTTATTTATTTCGATCTATCTCAAATCCTCGCTCAAGGACAAGGCTGATTTTTCGCTGGCAACCAACGACGCCGACGCTGACACCGGAATTTCTGCGAGACGAGCTCTTTAACGCTGTCGCGTTAAAACGTGCGTTCTATTCTTCATTCCATTTGTTTGCTAAATGTGAGGCTTTCACGCCTCAAGATGGCCGTCGCACTTTCTTGTCCTCTTCTTTCTTTGTAAACTGTGAGGTCACATGCACAATGCACCTGATGTGAGCGCATCCATTTCGAGAAGACTAGAAGTCGTCTCCGACCCGAGTGTAGTGATGCAGAACGATCGATGGTACTATCGATAGTATCGATAGTTGGGTCACTATCGAACTATCGATGGTAAAAGATACTATCGATAGTGATATCGATAGTAAGTACTATCGATATTTTAAAATCAACAGCGCGAACTCACTGCAGAAAAAAATTACATCATCTCCCACTAAAGGGAACCATGTGGGGATGCGAAGCAGCGCATGGGTCGACTTAAAGTTCCGTTCATCATGGGCACCTTGCCCGATGTTAACGCGTCCTTGCAAGTGGAGCCCACCATGAAATCACTGCTGTTGCTGTTCCTGTTAGTCCTCCCCAACTCTTGTTTAAGTACACCACGCGGGTTCATCGCAGAATCTCGTTCCCCGACGCCATCACATGATTGCTGAGAGAGTGTAAGGGGGAGAGGCCACATCGTCTTACCCAGCCCCTTACACAGGCCCAAACGCGCTAGCGCGTGCCAGCACACATGGTTTTGTCTGCGTTACGCAAAGCTAGGACAGCGTACAACAGCCCGGGCCCCTAAAGTGCTCTGCACGTATCGTCATCAAGGCGGTCGAAGAACAAGAGCAGGAAGACTTCTCCTTGGCGCAAGCGCGCGCTCAGATGGCTATGCTAGGTGGTAGAAAGCGGACGGTCGCCAATGGAACTACGGACCTACGGACACAGCCCCGAGCAAAAGCTGCTTCGCATCTAATAAATTTGGTTCCCAGCGCGCGTGGTACATATTGGAGACAGAGGAACAGGCTGTGGCGGAAAGGAAGCCGTTATATGGGGTAGAAGTATGCGGCGGGAGTTTTATATTGCATTTGATGATTTCAAATTAAAAAAAAGTTATTAAGAACTAAGTTTGTTAATTGTAAGATGTAACTGGTTGCTTTTCAATAAAAAAATATTGATGGACATATGCCGCCATTTTCACTGCGGAAATAATTTCTCTCCATAAAAATTTCCTCATGAATTAAGCGAAGCTGATATTAGGCTATCGCGAATATATTGGCAATTTGGCCAGCCAGCAAAACCATCCTTATTCGCACCACTATGGATAGTTTGTCACGTGGTTGTGACAGTGCAGAATTCTGCAGCAAGACTGGGAAATATGAAGCTCTTTTTTTGGTCGAACCTGTGCCCAGAAAATCAAAACTCAGAATACAAGCGATACACGCTGCGCACTGATTGCGGCAAGAAAAGTCGCCGGCCGTCGAGTAATCTAATGATCGGTGGAACGCTTCGTCTGTTATACATCAGTCATCAAACCTTCCAGCGTTATCGTTGGTTCTCGCGGAAGCTCTCGAATAAACTTGATTATTCGCGTTCGGCGCGTAATCTTAAAATGTCATGCAATCGCGAAGCTTTTCAAACATTGCGGTGCGGTCTGCGTCAAACGCTGCTAACAGTCTGTGGATATGAAACCCGAACACATCGAAACAAAGCAATAAACGCGCGTGGCAGTGATATCGCTAGTAATATTACCGATGGTACTACCGATTGGACTATCGATAGTTTATCGATAGTAGTACTATCGATAGTTTGTTTCAACTATCGATAGTTTCAAAGAAACTATCGATACTATCGATAGTCTACCGATAGTTCTGCATCACTACCCGAGAGGCGTGAGAGTTTAGTTTTGCATAGTTATTCCTAAACAGTGCACAAAAGGGACATGAAAGATACCACGCTGCACAGGCGCTGAACGCGCAATAAATCTTTGTTTAAAGTCAGCGCCTGTGTAGTGTGGTATCTTTCATGTCCCGTTTGTGCGATGTTTAGGAATAACTTTAAGAATAACAACAAGTCCGCTTAGCCACCGTATTTAGCTTTGCATTGCCTTAAAAATGAAGATATGCCACAAATCTTTTACTTACCTGCACTCTGCGAGGGGTAATTGACGAACCATGAGCCCGAATCTGAGAGTATGCCTGGCGCCAGTATAATCGGGTTACGATTGGTGCTGCTTTCTGTTGATGCATTATTATGCTGTGCGATAAGGCCCACCCTGTCCACTTCTAGAATGTACCCGTCGTCTGTAGTGGCCTCGGTCGTCTCACAGGTATATTCGAAGTATCTGATTAGTTCGCACTGCGAAGGTGCAAGCGACAAATCAGTTTCCTAATTTTCTGTACCTTTTATTGATATATAAGCGTATTACCTATGAAACAAATACGTGAAGAAGTACACGAAAGAAAGCTTTGTCGAAGGGATAAAGATCATAACATTTGAAATAATTTCTTTCTGCGAGATAGTAAATATTTGCAATTTTCTAGCGGCCAAGGTCTTCGCTATTTATCAGAAAGGAATAAGGAAATGCAGTTACTATAGATTTTCTCAGCGAAAAAAAAAACAGCAATATTTTTT